>NC_056731.1:1428255229-1428262729 GCF_019279795.1 Protopterus annectens | reverse complement strand
AGCTGGATCTGTTCTCGCTCAATATCTGGATAAACTATTTCCCTGAATGTGAAGAAATAGCTATCCTTACTTTATATATCCTTACTCTCCCTTCTTCACTCACTCCCTTACTTCTATTCATTTCTCTCTCTGGCTTTCTCTCTAAGTATACCATAAACCTGCTTCTCCCTCACTGCATTTTATAATTCCTGTTTGTATTATACTAATTTACCTTTAATTTCTCTATAAACCTGCTAAAATGTCTCTAAATATTAAATCAGTGTAATATAACTTGTATCTATTCTTAACCAATGTTTTCATTTTATGTCTAATTTGGTATAATCATTTAAAGTGTAGTTGTTTTTTGTATTAATTTTAAAGACTGTAAATTACTTTTCTTCAAATGCTTTGTAATACTTTGGAGCTTTGCAGTCCAGGCCTCCACTGAAAATGGGCTCTTACCAAGTTGGACTTTCCTGGTAATCAAATGTCTGTAAATAAATAAATACATACATAGATACATACATACATAGATACATACATGCATAGATACATACATACATAAATGCATAAATAAATAAATAAATAAATAAAAATATAGACTTGCAAGGACCAACTCCTTTATTCCCTACCTTTATGATATGTTCCATTAGCAATGTAAAATGCATAAAAAATAAATCATCGGCAAGCATTCAAAGTTAGATAACAAGATTATTTACTTGAAATAAAGAAATTGAAGCATTTCTTTTTGCAGTATAGTCACACTGTCATCTGCCCTTCTATGTTCTTAGATGTTTTTTTCTGTATGGTTCAGGAAACAGTTTAATGCATTCTAATAAAAAGTATTTGACTTTATCATAATTAAAAAAAATCTTCATATTATCAGGCCTAGGTGCCTATTTAAAATGTACTGTTTGTTTATTTGCCTTTGTTTACTGGCAAAGTCCAATTGGGCAAGGCCCATTTTCAGCTGAGGCCCAGAGGAGAAAGCTCTTGTAAATGACATTTACATTTTCACTACACATGATAAACAAGAGGTGCATTTACAATAGTAAAACCTGTAGAAGTAAATTTCAATAAATAAAAACTAACTCTGACAGCCATTCAGAAAATTGTACATTTCAGTTTAGAGTGTGCTAAGTATATTTTATCACAGACAAATTTGTGTATGACAGACAGATAAGCTACTTATTATGAGAGGGCAGGGGTTATAAAAACTTGTCAAACACTAAGAAGTGAAATATGGAGTTTGATGTAAGTGACACAAGAAAAAGGGGGTTATTTGTGGAGAGAAATATACAATATTGTATAAGAGTTAAAAAGAAGTATGAGATATCATTTAACTAAAATAGAGAAAGGGCTAAGTGTGGAAAGAAAGAAACATATATGAGTTATAATCATTATAGAGGATACCTTCTGAATATAGTGCGGGTAATAGATAGCTATTAATGATGAGGCTGATGGGATATGAGAAAATAATACTTGATCAAGGGATCTAAACCTCTTCTGTAACATCAGCAGAACAGTTTGGAGAGGCTGGTATATCTCACAGGTGATACCATGGATCTGGAAGAGACTCCCCATCAAGGTAAAACAAACCTCATCCCTGTCCATAAGGATGGGAAACAGGAAACCTACCCCACGACTGCCCCCTGCACTACTAATAGACAGACGCAGCTCCTAAATGCTTTATCTTAAGCATGAGTCCCCTTAAATTATCTATGGTATGATTAAAGTTATCCTCTTTAGGGGTAATACATAATTATCTATCACTGGATTGGTAAGCCTGATATCTAACCAAATGGGTTAGATGAATTTGAGCACAAAAAGGGAAATCGTTTAGGCTTAAAATTGTCTGCAAGGGCTTCTAGCCTAGTATTTATCTATGAACCTGTAATTAAAGATATTAGAAGAGCATATGGGTAGACTGAAGAGTTAATATGGGGAAAGATAGAGGTATTTCCGCTAAGAAGAGAACATGAAAGATATATAAGGATTTTAAAATGACTTCTGTCCACCTAAACAATTATTTTCATTATGTAGTACATCTAAAGACAGTTCTGTTATAGGTACTAAAATATTATTTTCATTAAGCTGTTTGTGTCTCTGACATACCTGCTACACCTTATTCAAAGACATTGACTAATTTTTTTTTTATTATTACATATTACATACAAATATTTCAAGCATGGACATTAATGCACTTCTAGATGCCAATATACCAAAAACACTTGTTTCCATAATAAGTGTCCAGGCTGTTCTTAAAAATATATAAACTAGTATTTGCTTTAATGTCATTTGGTAGTCTATTCCATGCATCAGCTACTCTGACAGAGAACCAGTTAATACACTTCTCATTCCTATAGAATCTCCTACATAGGTTGTTTGATGATTCTCCAGTACTTTTTGATAACCCCAAACATTCCCAGAGGTAGTTGCCTCTAAATGCCCTATATACCGGAGAAAGATCTCCTCTTAGTTAGCTATAAGATACACTGTACAAGTTCAGATATTTAAGTCTTTCATAATGACTTAAATTTCCACATCCATGGATGCCCTTGGTATATTTATTTATTTATTCATTTTATATTTGTTGACCGGGTTAGTCTGACTGAGTGAAGAGCCCTTTTTCAGCAAAGGCCCGGGGAGAAAAGCTCTAGTACATTATACAGTAAAATTAGCAGAAGTAATTTACATAAAGGTTTCAAAGAATTATTTACACATCATGATTTCAGAGGTGGTAATGAAAATAAAGACATATTTATACAGTTAAAAAAGCAATATATTCAATTGAACATGTTACTATCAAGTGTTGACATAGAGGAGATAAATGAAAGATGGTTAGAATGAATATTGGACTAAGACATAGAAAGTTTGAAGTGCCCAGTATTAGACTCAGTTGGGGGGGTAGAGGGTGTTAGCTGTTATCAAGAGTAGGAGATGGAATAGAGGTAGTGGGTGAAATAGACGACAATTTAGTGGTTAATGTGAGGTTTATGAAGCGTCAGTACAGTGGCATGAGCAGAGAGTTTTTAGCAGTTCTTTAGCAGCTCCTTTGAATTATTTAGGCTGTTTTAATGATCTAATTTGTAGTGGGACCCTGTTCCAAGAAATGGTAGGATGATAGCTATAGAAGTTGCATCCAATTTTAGTCTTCCATTGTCCTCTTTCCAGTTTACTCATGCTTCTTTTCTTAAAGGGTTTCCATATTGTTATTCCATACTCAAGTTTGGGTATAATGTAACTAACAAACAATGACTTCATCATTTTAGATTTCCTAGACTTTATAAATATTTTTATTCAACCTATAGTTCTATAAGTATCATTTACCAAATGGTTGATATGATTAGAAAAACTCATCACTGAAGCTACCCATATACCCAGGTCCTAAAATGATTCTACAGTTTCAATCACTGTGAGCTGTATTAAATATTCACCTTTCAGTTTATGTCTCCCAAATCTCATATGCTTAGTTTTGCTGCATTTATCATCATATTATTTTCCTGCACCTAAATGGTCAATTTAGTCAAGTTATTTTGTAGACATGCCTTATTTGTAACACATGTAATTAGTTTACCCAATTTCAGGTTGTCTGCATACAGATCATAGAATACCTCAGATGAAAATGTTAGGTCTGTAAGATACAATCTAAACAAGTAAGGACCTAGGACAAAGTCCTGTGGGACACCCTGACTGTAACAAAGAATTTCACCTGTCCAGTTGCTGCATGATACTTGCCATGCCCTATTTGCAAGCCATGCAGCTATCCATCTTATCAAGAGTATATCAATACCTAGTTGTTCTAATTTACTGATCAGTGTTTTGTGTATGCCCCTATCAAATGCTGAAGTTAAATCTATATAGATTACATCACAGCACAATTTTTATTCATAGCTGTAATTATATTGTTATAGAACTTCATATTACAGGTGGTAATAGATCCATTTCCAACATAATGCATGCTGATATATGGTTTCAAGTCCTAACTTATCCAGTTCTGATAATAACTTATCCAATATTACCATCTCCAGCATCTTTCCACAATGTGAAAGTAGACTTAAGGGTCTCTATGACTCTATGTTTGTCCTACTCTTCTTTCCCTCAAAGTCAGTTTAATAAGCACATGTCTCCAGTCTTGAGGAATATTTCATTATTTATGTGACCTAGTGAATAAAAGATGTAATGATACCTAAAGTTCTTGCTGAAGTGTTCTGAGGTCATTGTTACTAATTCTGTCTCCTCTCTGTGCTTTGTTTGGATCCAGTTTATACAGGTCTTTTTCAATATAATCTAATTTGATTACAGTATCGGAGGTTACCTGGATGTTACTAGGACAACTTATCACCTTTTGTGGAGCCAAACTGTTTTGCGTGCAATTTTTTAAATATATCTATAATCAGTTGCATCTGAAACTAAATTTTAGAATCTGCACACCGTTTATCAATTTGTATGAGTTTGCTCCTTCCACATCTTATGTATCTATAAAAATGCTTCTTAGCATGCTCTATATGTTTATATAAATGTTCTTTAAAATTTTCTTGATCTTGCCTCACACTATGCTTAATCTGTTTGTCCAGCTAGTTAATTTCAGTTTTCAAAACTGTAGTTTGACCTCTCTTCTATTTTATATATTTTTGTCTCTCACCTTAATCGGGTATCTTGTTCCTATGGAAATATATCCCCTGACACTACTGTATGCCTAGATCCTGATGGTAAACAGTTTCTGGATTTTTTGCACTCAAACAGTTTTTCTTTCAAAACTTTTTACATTCCATCTGCAGTTTTCTCCACTGAATACCTTACTCCATTTAGTTTTACATAGTGAGTGTTTTGCTTACAGATAGTCTGTAATTAACCTTTTGTACATAGGGTTTAGATTTCAGTTTGGCAGAAATATCCAGCAGCAAATTAACCTTTATAACCCCATGATCACTGCACATCAATGGTGGTAAAACTTGACTTGAAGTAACAGTAATTTCTTTAGGAACACAAGCAACGTCTAGTATGTTCTGTCCCCTGGTAGGTTTATTTTTTTACAATTTGAAGCAATTCTTGTTCCTGAATATATGTTGTAAATAATTTCCTTACTAATGTTGTTGAATCAATATTATTCCAGTCTGTTTCTGTTAAATTTAAGTTCCCAGCCAATATTATTCTTCCCTCCTGAGTTTCATGAAAGAAATGTATGAATTCCTCTTGGTCATCTACACTTCACTTTGGTGGTCTATATACTCCAACAATTGTTATATATTTCAGGGTTGTCTTTATTGTCACAGTTACACAGTCTATAGTATTGGTGTTATCACTAAACATGTAATAATCACAGGTCTCATAACTATATTTGATCCCTATCATAACACCTCCACCTGATATCTGTTAGAATGTCTGTTACAATAAAAACATTTATACCCTGACACAACTGGTTTCCAATCATTGTTCTTCAACCATGTTTCACAAACAATAATGACATCAATCTTGTGGGAATGTACAAAATTTTCCAATAAAAACTATTATTGATGCTCCTAGTACTAACAATCATCAGATACACATCAAATGTTGCTATCTGTGAACTGTTAAAATTTTGATCTAGCAAAAATCATGCCTAGTGTTTGTCAAATATTGCAAAATTATCTGCTGCAAAAATTCTCTTCCCTGATATTGACAAATGCACTCCATCCCGTCTGAACACATGTGGGTTCAAAACTAGGCTTGAATGCTCTACACATTTCCATTTTTTTAAAACAGGACATTTTTTCCATGTAGATATTTACCCCAAAAATCTTTTCATTCACGGTGACCTGACTATCCTTTCTATAGGTGATTTGTGAAAAGTATGTACTAACATCAGTACAAGCTAAACTATCTAAGAGGGCTGTCAATTCCCTATTAACAGTCAAAGAGTCCCTGTGGATGAGATTGTTTGTACCGACTTGAATAAAAACAGATCTGTACTTTCTTACATTAAGGTGTTCCAAGTCTTGTCTCACATATTCTGTTTTTGCTCATGACAAGCACAATACTATTCAATGTTCATTACCTTATCTGCAAATATAAGTATCAGTTCCTCCAATAATTGAACCTCCAATTACAGGAATATCTTTGTTGACCAGCTCTAAAGAATCTTCAACTTCTAATACCGTAATATCTGCTCTATCAATTGTTACAAAGGATAGCTCTTGATCACCATTAGTCTCATCAATCCCACTGTTTTCTTTGTGTATTAAATTGTCATCCAGCTGGCACTGTAAATCGTCAGCTTGAGTCATATAGTCAGCATCTGTCTTTCTCTTCTTTTTTCTGACAGTAATGTTCTTCAATCCTTCTACATACCACTTCCTTTTCACCTGTTCATTGCCTCTTTTTTCTACTTTCTCTTTTGGAAAAAATATGCCTTCTTCTATAGACTGAAAGTTTTCTGTAGTGCAGCTGAAGCAATGAGGGGAAAAAAGAGACAAAGACAGAGAAAGAGATATGTTTCCCCAAGACTGTATAAAACAAATGTATTTTCAGATGTTTAACAAGCAAATCTGGCACTCTCCATACCAATCATGCATTTTGCACCCTAGCTCTACTGTCTATAAAAAAATCACCTAAATATCACTCTATGGACATGTCAGTGTTAGAAGCGTAACAGGTAGCACACATGCCTTTAAAGCAGAGGGCTGTTAGTTCTATTCCCTACAGGGGAAATCAATTGTTGATGGTATAGAGGTGTGTTGTCCTTCAGATAAGACATTAAACTGAGACCTAATTTTTACATATATACA
This sequence comes from Protopterus annectens, assembly GCF_019279795.1. Classification (NCBI taxonomy): domain Eukaryota; kingdom Metazoa; phylum Chordata; order Ceratodontiformes; family Protopteridae; genus Protopterus; species Protopterus annectens. Next base: position 1,428,255,983 of record NC_056731.1, on the reverse strand, counting down.
AATCTGTCTATACATATTCCAATTTCCTTTGCAACCATACTTAATTGTCATGACCACCATCTGATTTTACTTAATCTTGATGCTAAAATCTATTTACTGTAAAACACAGTTTCAATTTATTCTTTCATCTCATATAAACCATGTAACATAAAATAACATAATGATATCAATATTTAATCATATCTATGTTTATTTTATCTACTTCTTTTACATCTCTGAAAAAAATCTTCTTTACAAACTATTTCCCATAAGTTGTTTTACTCTTTTACATTTCAAAAACATTTTCTGTAGTGTTTTCTTCTTGACAATGTAAACATATTCTATCACTTTCTTTTTTATATGGCATATTTTCTTCTATTGACAATTTATCTATTACCAGTCTCTACAAAAAATCTTGACATTCTACTGTCTGATTACACCATTTGCTTCTTATTTTTATAGCTTTATTTTTTTTCTTCTGTTAGATTTTCCCATGGCTTTGCATAGTAATGTTTTATTGTTACATTTGTATAGCATACTTCATATTTTAATTTTTTTCTACATCACCAAATTTCATTTTCAAGAAAACTGTCTTTTTTTGGTAACATTTTATTTCTTCATTTTTACACTGTTTTCTCTTTGTTTACAATACCCCACATGTATCATATTTATATCTATACAGTTTTACTACTAATTTCTCATCTTTTTCATTTATCCACTTTACTACTTTGCAGAAATTAATAAACCAGCATATACTACTGGATTAATTAACCCT
>NC_056731.1:1428020229-1428250229 GCF_019279795.1 Protopterus annectens | reverse complement strand
GTCATAAACATTTATAATGTATAGTACTGCTTTACACAAAGTTTTTAAATTTCCTTTCAAAGTCTCACTTTCAACCTCTGTTCAAAATTGTACTTGAAATGTAATTTTTCCCCGTTAAATGCTTTCATCATGTAACAATTCCATGGGTCACAGCCTTTCTTTTTTTCATATTCTCCAAAAAAAGTTTCCATTAAAAGCACAGTCTCAAATATAATGTCACAAAATGTCTGTATTAATAAGAATAAATGTTCTTACCTTATGTGCTTTTACACCCAAAGGAGCTATTAAATAGACCCACATTTCACACCTGTTCATTTCTTTGTCTTCTTTACTTTGAATTCTTACCATGCACTTTTGTTTTTTCATTTTCTTCTACCTTCTTTTCTTCTACTCCACTTTTGCCTTCTTTTACTTCTGCATATGTTTTCTTTTCCATCTCATCACTATTCTTCAGGATTGTCTCTGCATCCTCCTTTTATACTTTCTCCGTAATGTCCCCCAAGGAAACATCTTCTTCATTTTCTAGCTCACTCTGTACCACCATTTCCTTATGTAAATCATCCCACAAACATCCCGACAGGAGCGGTGTAATTATACATCCAACATTTACTGATTCATCTCCATTAAACATATTTCTTTGAATCATTTCCTCAGAATTCTCAGCACATTCTCCGGTCTCAATATTTGCTTTCTCCTCCATTCTTTTCGCTACTCCATCATCTCTTTCTCTCTGTCTTTCACTCTGCTTCCCTGTTTCTCCAGGCTGCCTCTGTGCTTGGAATGGAAACCAGAAGTGCTACTCCAAAATTGATCCTCCACTCGTAACAGTGATGAGTAGAGGAAGTTTGCTGATGCTGTGGACAAATTTCCACTAGTAGTATAAATACCGACTTGGTCCCCCTGAAAAAATGCTACTAGTCTAGTGGAAGTAGCCCACTGTATAAAGAATAAAAAAATAAATAAATGAACTGTAAACATTTTTCTAAAGGTAGCTTTTGCTGCCTTAAAAAAGCTTGAAAACTGTCATTAAGTAATCACAACAGCAATTACTTACACATATCTTGCAAAATACCTATTAAACGGATTCTTATGGTATAAAACTGCCTTTAAAACAAAACAGATTTGCAGTTTACAAGCCATCTTTAAGTAATTACACTCTCTTAATGACAGCATACAGACAGTTCAGTTGTCACTGTAATTTCAGCATTCCCTACAAGTTGGTTCCCTGTCTAGCTTACCCATCTTATGGCTCTGTATATTATGTTGTGAACAGGAATTAAAAAAGTGAAAATATTCAGTAATGGTTGCTGGATGAAAAAGTAGAACTCATTCCTATTTTTATGTCAAATTTTACTTCGTGGATAAATACAACAGAAACCTAATTATGTGGGTTTCTCTTACTTTTAGCCCTTTTATGGTCAGAAACATTTGCAAATAAATTGGTGTTATAGACTTTGTTACTCAGGAGAAACTAAACACTGACATCCATCTCAAACTGTCTAATTAAAAGACAGTGCTGGCTATCTTTCACTTATCATTGTTACTGCCTGATGCTTACAAATGCCTGTATATTCATTTTTAGTATATGAATGCAGTTTCCATTATTCTGTAGATATGCACAATTTTCATGTGTTTGATTTACTTATAGGATGATTTTTACACTACTCTATTTTGCTGTTTCTCCTTTACAGAAAACCAGTAATAAGTATAACTATACTTTATAGTTTCTTCCTAAAATTTTTGAATGAGTGTGAGATATATATCAGGATAAAAAAAACACAATTATTTAGAGGACTGCACAAGACTTAAATGATTAGAAATGATATTTTTAATTGAAATTTGTGGAGCAAGTAGAGTGGATTTTAAAATAGTACAGGAAGGGGAATCCTCAAATGAAAAAAATAGTTATCCTTTGCCATGTTGAAAAACTCTAGGAAACCACAACTTCAGAACCACAAGACACAAAAATAACAAGACCAAAAGATAAACTGGAATAAAAAGAAAAAGTGCCTCATGTTATAATACTTTCAAAATCACCTAAAGTAATAACCATAAAGGGACAAATAAGAATTATTCATGCAATTGTGTCTCAAATAAATGATTTAAAAATAGCTGATGAGTGTATTAAGTACTGCTGCATAGCTTGCAATATTTTATCAAGAGGCGTTGGAAGGTGGCTTCTCAGATAAATTGGTGCCTAACTAATCTTTGTTTGGATGATGCATGGCAAGACTTGTATTCTAGTGTTTGGGGAAGAACTTATTTTGTCCTTCAAGCAAATATGTGTAGTATATTACACCTGCTTTTTTCTGCAAAACACATTGGCATCCCTTATAGAATGCAATATTAAGGAACAGTGTATATTGTACAACTATTTGGTAGATATTTTGCCCATGAGCTTTATACTTCCACGAGGCTTGCCTCAGCTAGTCAGGACCCCTACTTATTAAGAAAATGGTATGGCTGTGAAGGGTCAGGAGTGGAAGATGAAGATTTGTCTGTTGATTCCTTCTGGAAATATTTGTCATAATTGTTTGTTTTACGAAGCTCTTGAGGATGGCTTTGAAATCAATTCATTAATATTTTAGTATACCAGAAGAACGAAAGTAGTTCCCAGGCTGGAATGCAATGTTCAGCTATGTCAAACCCAAATACATGGTTTAAAGAGATCCAAGAATACCCTTAGGTAGGTCTTAAACTGGTGCAGGAGAAAATCAGAAGTATTAGCACCTGAAAGGCTGAATTTGTGACAGCAAGAATGGGTCGAAGCTACTGTTTAGGGGCTCTGTGGTACAGTTTTCTTGTTGTTGACATACAGAATCAAGATACATCAAGCAAATAGAAGCATTTTCTCTGCCCTCGAAGACATTCATTCCAGTGGCCTTCTACTCTTAGATCATTTTTTTTCTTCCTTATACAAATCAGTTTCTTCATTAAGAAAGACCAGATTTGGTTCCCAGATGTCTGGGATGTCTTTCTTCTCTCACTCAAGTAGGAAGGGAGGGGTTTGCTATTCCTATCACCAATGCTGAAATTTTGGAAGCAATCCACAACCAACAAGGTCAGACATTGCTAAGGAATATGGAACAATGGCTTTACAGTAGAGATAAATATTCTAATCCCTAGATGTATATACAATGATTTATAATATGTTGGTGGTTTCCATATGTCAGCTTTATATACATACACTGGTGGAAGTGTCTATTTTCACTGATTAATGAAGTTGCACTAACCCTCCCACTATACCAACATTGCATAAGAACCAATCATAAAATTGTGATCCTATCTCACTGACAAACATAATGCAACTACTCTAGCTAAGATCTTAGCTTTTAGAATAGACTGCCTGGTATTGTTCACTTCATCTTCCAGTGCAGGTGGGCATTTTGCAGGAAAATAGTGCTGTTACTTATTGGTGACTGCTCTATATTTTGACTCGTCTATTTCAAGCATTATCTTCAAAGGTTACTGACCTCTCAATGGAGAGTAGAAATTCACTTGCTATACTAGCACATAAATCTCTTTTTTTGAAGAAGAAGTTAGATTTGTTTAAACAATATCAGAGTTGCATACAAGAGATATGACATGACTCTGCGGTTTTCTTTTAGCACTAGCTCTCATTTTAAAGTAATCTAACATTTTGTCTAAGGCAGTCTAATAATGAAATATGAATCAGTCATTCTAGTTGTTTGCATTTTCCATGGAAGGACAACAAAGGAGAAAAAACACTGCATAACATATGCATACCTATACAGTTTAGGTACTGCCTAGACAGAAATGGTTCATCCAGGAGATTCAATGTTTTTTATAACTGCAAAACAAAAGTCCAATTGTCTTGAAACAAATCCTATATAAATGGTTAGGTCAATTACATTGTACTTTGTGATGACAAGTATGGAAAAAGTTTAGAGTGGCAAAGCCTCATTTCATTAGAACAGCAGTTGCAATCCAAAATTTCATATTTTTATGGATAATATCTGTAATGCTCTGGGTCTAAACTGAGAAGACAAAAGTGTAAGAAGGGAAAATGTTTAGTGTTTTATACAATATTCTGTTTTTAGAAGTGGCATTCATATTGTTTCAAAATGATTCTGATAGCTTAGGCCTGTGCTGAAATCTTTCAAATTCCTAGTGCCACTGTAGATAGTGCAAACATGAATAGCTCCAATGTGAAAGACTGGAACTTCTGCCTTATAAGGAAAGCCACAGATAAAGGGTCAGTGACTTCTTTAGTTAGCAAAATAACACAGAGGTATTTCATTTTAAATGGTCAGTGGCTATAGTCTGATAGTATAACAAAATGCTTGCTCAGAAGCTTTTACAGTATAAAAATAATTACAATTGCCTTGTTTGAGGAAAAAAAGACTTGACTGCTTAATATCCCATGTACACATGCTGCTTTACAGTAAAGGAGATTATTCTACTCTGCTGAGCTGTGTTGCATGAATTTATTTTCATTCATGATGGTTTGGTGCCATACATTGATGTGTACTTACAATGCATGATAGATGTATTTGAGGCTTTTTCATGACATCCAGAACCTACTGAAGGAGTGGTAGCTAGTGGGCTGAAAGCATGTTTTTATAGAAGGCATATTACTAGCTATACAAGATCATATCAAAAAGGTTTGTTTAAATTTCTCCGGTTTAGGTGTTGAAGAAATTGTTTATCAAACACAATGCATTGCAAACAACATAATCTTAAATGAAAAAGAACATCACAAGAAATGAGTGTATGTTCATCTTCAACAATTTAATACAGATTCACTGAGGAAGAAGTCAGGGGAGGAGGAATCAGAGAGGTATAGGTAGATTTAGATTATTTCCTCAACAATCCACAGGACAATACCAGCAAAACTTTTGCCCCCTTACTTCAACTCAGACCCAACAATATGGGTCAAGTGCCCTTGCTTTAATATTAGCCAGAGTGGGCATTGGTGCAATGAATGCCCTTTTCTTCAACAGACAGATCCATTTTTTTCAGCCTAGCCTAATTTCCAAGTCCTACTTGGAGTACAACTTGGCAGCCATCAACATGGCAGCAAGACCATTAGGATGGCCATGACCAGGAGACATAGCTATTTCCTTTGGTGCCAGTGGACAAGGAGGGTTTGTTTGTTAGCATTACAGAGTGCAATTTTGTGCTTCTTTTTCTTATCGACACAGGATCAACTTGATCTATGATAACTTCATCAAATGCGAAAAGCCTCACCCTCTCCATGATGTGGGGGTCCCTGGGATTCCTTTGGATTATCCAGAGACAAAATCTGTCCTTCCTAATTCAAAAAGGTCCATTAAAGAGTAATGTTCTTTTGCTCTGCCCCTTTGAGTCCTTTAGGTAGCGATTTGTTGTGCAAATTATGATGTAATATATTTTACACTCCAGATGCAGTTTTCTTAGACATTCCAAATGAAAGTTCTCCTTTGTGTCTGTATACAGCTAATATTTGTGCATGTGAAGACAAACTCTTCTGAGTATTTAATATGGAGGTAGGGCTCATAAGGGATGCAAACTAATTTAGAATTATTTCAAAACCATATGAGCCTCTACCGGGATTTCAGTACCCTTTATCAACAGAGACAGAAAAGGGAATTGAAAGCGTCATTGCTGCATTATTTCAGCAAGGAGTAATATTTCCAAACAAAAGCACATGTAATATATTTATTTTGCTAATGAAAAAAAAAACAGGCAAGGACATCTATACGTTTTTACAAGACTTAAGAGCAGTTTATTCTTTAGTAGTGACAGCTTTTCCTGTAATAACAACAAGGCTACTATACAACGTTCTATGCCACTGACAGCTACCACCTTTTCAGTGATAAAAAGAAAGCAGTTGGAATATCTGTTTCCTATTCACATAGACAGTAATAGTTTGGTTATTTATATATATATATATATATATATATATATATATATATATATATATATAAGACAGCAATATGAATGGATAAGGTTTCCTCAAGGATATGTAGAATCACTTACTCTTTTCTCTAGAGAAATGAAGAAACAATTAGATAAAATTCAGTTTCCCTGTGGGGATACCTTAATGCAGTATGTGGATGATTTCCTTTTAGTTTCTGATTCTTAGCCTAGCCATCAATAAGGTACTATTTTCCTTTGAACTAAGTTAGTAGAACTAGGATTTAAGATTAATAAGGCAAAATTGCAGTTGTAAGTTCAGTATCGGGGACATCTGATTTCAGAATGCTTCAAGCAAATTTTACCTTCATGCATTACTTCTGTTCGAGCTGCACCATGTTCTACAACATCGTAACAGTTGAAGGCTTTTCTGATACTGACAGGTTACTGCTAACAATGGATTTCAAATGAAGTAGTAAAGCCTTTGTTAGAATTATTAAAGAAAGATACCCCTGAGCCCTTAGCTTGCAGGAGTGTCACGAACAAGATTTTATCCTGTTAAAACTTTACTTTCCAGACCTTCTTTTCTTGCATTACCTGATTGGTCAAAGAGTCTTTTTCTCTTCTTTTGTGAAAGGCACAAATTAGCATTAGGATTATTAGTACAGTATACGGATGATTGTTTTAGAACTGTTGCTTATTTTGGTACAAATCTTGATCCTGTAGCTGTATCCCTCTCCCATTGCTTAGGGAGCTAGCCATGACAGCATACATAGTACAAATTGCATCTGCCCTGACTCTCAGGTGCAAGACTTTTGTGGCAGGTCAGCATTCTGTAGAAGTGTTGTTACTAAAAACTAAAATACAATATCAGACTGCTTTGTGATTGATGATGAATTATTTTTGCTTAGTAACCCTTCTCTGCAGGTCATTAGATGTCCACCTCTTAACCCTCCTTCTTTAATTCCTACAGTGGATGAAGGTGAACCTCATGATTGTGTTTTTACAGTTAACCAAGTGCTTCCTCCTAAATCAGATTTAAAAGATGTCCTATTAACAAATTTTGAGTTGCTTTTTGCTTGGCAATGGGCCCTGTATTCAACGAGAAGATGGCAAATTAGTAAGAGCATTTTCCATTGTGTACAGTGAATCAAATACTGTTGACAGGACTTCTAGTCAGAAATGTGTCTGCTCAAGTAACTGAACTTGTTGCCATTACTGAAGCATGCAAATTAGTAGCAAAAGACAAAACCATAACAATCTTTACAGAATGTTATGCTTATTAGGTAGTTCATGATTTTGGGACACTTTGGAGAGAAAGAAAGTATATGACATCTGCAGGAACTCTAATTAAAATTTCTGTTTTTGTTAATGAACTATTAATTGTACTCCTGTTATCTAGGAGTTAATTACACCACTCATTAGACTGATGATTGTTACATTTCAAAGGGAAATGCTTTCAGTGACATGACAGCCAGACAGGATGTATCTTCTTATCCTGTTCATGCTTCACATTCGTGCAATTACAAGAAACTAAGCATCCATTTCTTTATAGGAGCTGTTGTCTTTTCAAAACCAAATTGATGACTATTAAAAGATAAGGTGGATATGTAATGGCTGTTGCCATACCCCAAAAATCAATTTGGCACCATCTAGACGGGAGACTAACAGCCCTATATTCTTTTTTAGTGCAATTCATTTGGGCTTATAATTTGCCCTCTCATCTAGGAAAAAATGCATTAATAAGACAAATCATGTCTGACTGGTATGCCCCTTACATCTCTGAAGTCATTCAGTATTTTGAAAACACACGTATGATTTGTGAAGAGTGTAATGTGTCAAAAACTGTTGCTGTCCCAATGGAGTCTTTAAAAAAGCCACAGGGACCCTCCTTTTGTGTACAAGTGGGATTTAAATGAATTATCTCAGTGTCAGAAATGTGAGTATATTTTAGTAACTATAGATGTTTTTTCAAGATTACTTGAAGCATACCCTTGTGCTAGGAATGATGAAACTACAGTCACCAAAAAACTGTTACAAGAACTTACACCAAGATTTGATGTTCCTTGGTGCATTCAGTCAGATAGGGTACTCATTTTACAGATCAGATAGTACAGCAAGTGTCTATAACCATAAAAGTAAACATGAAATATCATTGCTTGTACAAGCCCCAAGCTTCAGGAATTGAGAGGATGTACCAGAGTTTTATAAACTAGAATTGCTTAATTATGTCAGGGAAGATGCATTATCTTTAGTTTTATTTAGCATTTGTAGTACCGATAGCATTTCAAGAAAATAATCTCTCCATGAGCTTCTTATGGGAAGACCCATGAGAATGCCAGCAACACCACTGCCCAAAAACCTGGATCTACAAGACATCAATGAATCTGTTTTTCTTTACTGCAAGTCTCTTGTTTTTGTTTTACTCTGTATTCATTCCCAAGTTACTGCAGCACAACAGCAACCCAACCCAACCCAACCTTCTGTTATGATGCCATGATGGAAAGGACATTCCTGGTTTTCATCACTACAGCAATTCGGTGTGAAGGGCTGATTTCTTCGATTCATGTTTTGCATGACAGGAAAGCCCTTCCTTTTGACAAATGTCAACAAGATGCTAGCAACATCATTCTGCCATTATTGATGATAAGCCAATCACATCCCATATCAGAAGAAAAAACAGGGAGACCAATGTGTCAAGAAATAAGACTTAATGACACAGCAGTGTCATCTTGGTCGAAAATGAGGCCGAGTAATTTATCACTGTCATCATCATTGAAAGTGAGCCTAGTAATTCAACATTGTGATCATGGGCAGAAGTGAGGCCTAGTTATCCAACAACATCATCTACATAAGATGAAGAATGGGAATTGGCCCAGGATTTGGGAAATGAGTAAGGCAACCAAGCACTACTCATAGGCCTTTAACCTACAGGATCCATTGTGGAGGTTGTTTGATAATCAATACAACATGAACTAGAAAAGGAGAGTGTATCATCCTTGCTGACAAATTTTCAAAAATCCCCACCAGTCCTGGCCTGCCCGATATTTGTATGGGTTTATTACTGGAAATGATATACTGGTATTCATCATATATTGCAGTTTCTTCTTTCATCAGAAGCTATCAGAATTCTAAGTACTGAACATTTTATTATTAGAGAGCCACTTGGTTAAAAACAGAGATAAACATTTGGTTAAAACTAAGCAAGGAACACCAGACTGGCACCCTAAGTTTACTATTTTTTCAACTGCATTTTATACTCAAGACAATGACTGTTAGTAACTGTTAGAAACATGTGTATTAATGTGTGTATGCTTAATGCCAAATTAATAATCAAGTGTTTTTAATACGATTTTCATTCTATTTTTCATGCACTGTGTTATATACAAATTGAGTTTCATATGAGACTGAAAAAGATGCTTTTTGGAAACTGCAGCATGCTTTCTGAAATTTGCAAGTTGCCCTCTGACCTAGTAACTGCTAGCACAGCAATATTCTTGTTTATGCCTTGTGGAAATGTACTTGAGAAGCAGGTGTTTATCTGCTAGGTCAGAAGTATATCAATGAACAATGCCTTATATTATAAATGTAATGATTCTAGACAAACAGCCTTGTCCAGAGAATGGAAACCTCTGCAGCTGCAGTAATTTAGAGATAAAGTAGACAAAGGATTATTAGAGAAATGAACTGCTAGCATTGTGCTTGATTTAGCCATAGTATCTTGAATGTAACATAACAAGTATCTAACTGAAAGTAACTAAGGCCATGTTGTTTTCCTCAGGAAGTTTCACATAAAAATTGTTTAAATCAGCAGAAATCCATGGGAAAGATGGTCAGCAGATGGTGATGAAAAGGTGGTAATCTGTTACATCAGCATGGTAGGACAGGATTAATTTGATAACCTATAAAAATGAATGTATTTCCTGTTTCTGGTTAGACAAACTCTGTATTAGCACGTTTTTGTCTCCTTGCTGCAAGATTAAAGTGCCTTAACCTGAACCTACCGTATTTTGATCATTTTTAAAGTATATTTTTCCTTTGACAGATTGGTCCTTCGAGCCGGAAACGTATCTCTTGCTCTAGGCCTAGGTCAGAATTGGGCCTGGTGGCATGCATCCGTACGGAGAAGAGGCCAAATCGGCTTTTCTGTTTTGAAAGACCTCTGACTGAATTGTCGTTTGAAAGAGGCCAGCCACTGTTTCTGATCTGGGATTGGAGGACGAGTCAACGATCCAGTGGATCAACTCACGGAGGGTCAGGTAAGGAGGAATTACCTTATTTCTGTTTTAAGATCAGGGACTAAGTATAGAACTGTTTTTTGTCAGGTAAATTTGCGTATGCCAATCAGGGACAGAAAAAGGGGTTACTGTTTTTTTTTGTCATAGATCAGGGAAACAGAATAGGTAGACAGTTATTCTAGATAAACTGTGAAAAGGTATAGATTTGTGGTACCACGTGATAGAAAGGGTTACGTAACAATTTACAGCTTAGCTAAGACACCAATGGGAAATCAGTGCACAAAAAGTTCCCGGGACACGCCCCTAACTGAAGACGCGAAGTATATGCAATTACAGCGTGCCGATAATGTTAAATATTATACCAAATGGGTCGATAAGTATAAATTCGAGGGTAATTTAGATAAACTTGCACTTATGAAACTTGTAAGACAGTTAAAAATAGACATGAAAGGTCAATTAAAAAAGCAGAGACAATTAGGAGTCCCTCAGGCGCATAGGTGGCTTGAGGAAGCAAACCGTAGGGAAAAGAAAATTAAAAATTCAAAGACAATGTTCTTAGACAAAGAAGACAATAAAATAGTAATAGCAACGGCCCCTCTTTTTCCCCCTCCACTTCTGTTACCAGAATATGAAGCGAGTGGACGAGCTGATCCACCTCCGCTATACCCAGCTGTCCCTGCGAAAGCACAGCCATTTGTCAGGGATCCTATCAAGATTGAATTAAATGAATTCAACAGAGCATCACAGGCTATGAGTGAAGAAGAGATATGTCCGCTCACAGAAGTACCAAATCCTCAGGCAGGACAGGCAGGACAAGATCCGACTCTTTTGTTTTATAGACCGTGGACACCGGAAGATATCCGGAAAGCCACGGAAGGTATTCTCCACCCAAAAGCGAATTTTAGAAAATTTTTAGAAGACTTACAGGGTATGAGATTAAGTTACCATTTAAATGGAGAGGAAGTAGAAAAAGTAGTTAGACAAATTGTGGGTCCAGATTGGCACATGATCAGTGGCAACTGGAATCCTCGTGACGCACAACTTAGACCTCTCCCACATACTAATGCAGAACTGGATGGCAGAGTGAAAGATCTGACAGACCGAATCTCTGAAAAGTGGAAGCCTAGGGCTGATTGGACTTGCATTAATCAATGCATTCAGCAGGAAGGTGAAACAGTTGATAGATATTATGCTAGACTGTTAGAGTGTTTTAATAATCACTGCGGAATGCAGATACCAGAAAACCAGACACATGATTCCTCATATGAATAACAGTTAAAGAACGCATTCTTGAAGGGTAGTATAACTCCCATTAGTAGCTTTATTATGAAGCATATGATAGATCATCGAACAAGTAGATTACAGCCATTACTTGAATATGCTAGACATGCAGAAAGACATTTTAATAGTAAAAAGAAAAAGGAAACTCAAGTATTTTCGGCAGAATACGGGTCAGAAGTATTTGTAGTACAAACTGGGAAAAAGGGTAAGAAAAATACCCAGGGAAATAAACAATCTGACAAACGATCAGAAGATTTCGAGGAAAGAAAGAAAAAGGGTGAATGTTTTAAGTGCGGGAAAAAAGGACATTTAGTGAGGGATTGCAGGCTAAACAAGAAGGCGACTACAGAAAATAAGGAGGATGAGGAATGACTATATGATAGTCAGGAATCATTGGAAGAGAGTGAGCAGGGAAAGGTAAGTGAAAATGTGATAGCAGGAGTAGAGGATGTGACACAAGGGGTAGAGGATGTATATGAATACACAGACATAGAAGAAAATGAAATTTTAGACCTAGCACTTTTGAGCTTAGAGCTTTACTTAGCAGACACAAAACCAGAAGTGACGCTTCTAGTAGAGGGGAGGGAAGTTACATTTTTGTGTGACTCAGGGGCTTCACGGACCCTGATACACCCTTCCAAGCTACCGGAAGATACAGAATCACCAGATTATATACTAGTGCAAGCAGCCAATGGACAGCTGTATCGGGAGCCACTCTCCCATGACATAACAATAACAGACCCCGTTTCAGGGATGACTCAGAAAAGTAAAATTGTAGTTTCTGCAAAATGCCCAGTAAATCTTTTGGGTAGAGATTTGATGCAGATATTTGGCATAGCCATAGTTCCAACCATGCAGGGTATGGAAGCACAGTGACAAATGGACACTTTTGTAGTGCGACCAGAGGGTGAAATGTATTATTGGTACAGCCAGGACTTGGTTACGACTGGTCCAGGGGCAGTAACCGAAGAACTGATGAACGTAGCCATCAACAAGTCCCCCTCCCTTGACATTGACAAACAGCATTTGTTGCATTGTACTCTATATTGCTGTAATAGACCAGGACCTGATAAAGATTATGAACAAGAATTGTTTCAGAACCATGCAAATAGGCTAGTATTGCGAAACTTGTACTGGGATGCAGAAGGGAACAGTGTAGCAAGCTGTTCATTGCCCCAGGAATTTTTGGCACTTTACAAATCTAATCGACTGCCACATGTTAATTTAACTAAGAACAAAACTTTAAAATGGGCAGACTTAGGTGAAAAAGTCACGAGGTGGGAGAAGCAGACAGAATTAGAGCTCTCCAGACAAGGAGTACAGAAACAGAAATTGAACTGGATTACACAGACATACCCAGCTGTACACTCACAGGCTAGTGAGAATAGCTGAGTATTACTGTTATTGGAAGAAGAGGAAAAAGCCTTGCGAGACATACCAGATATTCTCTGGTCAGCAGGGAAATCAGATGTAGGACTTATACGAACAGCAGGACCAGTTACCATAACACCAAAGTCAGCATTTAGACCTCAGAAAAGACAGTATCCCTTGAGAAAGGATGCAGAGGTAGGAATCAAGCCTATCATAGCAGCCTTACTTAAGGAAGGAGTCTTAATAGAATCTCCTGATTCACCATGTAATACACCTTTATTTCCTGTCAAAAAAGCAAACGGGGAATGGCGTATGGTCCAAGACTTACAAGCTGTGAATAATGCAGTTATACCTAGGGCACCAACGGTGCCAGATCCACACACCTTACTGAATGATTTAAAGCCAAAACAAAAATATTTTTCAGTGGTAGACATTAGTAATGCATTTTTCTCGATACCGATACACCCTGACAGCCAATATTGGTTTGCATTTACATTTCAGGGAAAGTGGTACACATATACTAGATTACCACAGGGATATTGTGAAAGTCCAACAATATTTGCACAGGAAATGGCAAGCAACCTGGCGGGATTTATCCCACCGAAAGGTAGTCAGATTCTGCTTTATGTAGATGACATTCTGCTGGCAGCCCACACCCAGCAAGAATGCAAGGAGGACACGATAGCTTTATTACAATTTTTAGCTACTCAAGGTCACAAAGTAAACAAAGACAAGTTACAGCTTTGGAGAAAACAAGTTAAATACTTAGGATATGTAATATCCAAAGAAGGTAGAATATTACATGAAGACAGAAAAACAGCAATTTTACAAGCACCTAGACCAACTACCAAGAAGGAAATGATGTCCTTCCTGGGAACTACTAATTTTTGTCGGAGTTGGATACCGAACTATGCTTTGGAATCTGCTCCACTGGCCGATTTAATATTTAAGAAACCGATGGCAGCACAAGATTTATTACAATGGACACCTGAAGCAGAAGCAGCTTTCTGTAAGCTGAAACAATTGATAGCATCATCCTTAGTTCTAGGATTACCAAACTATCACAAGCAGTTCGTCCAAACTGTAGATTGCAAGCAAGGTTATATGACATCAGTATTGACACAGCAACATGGGGACAAACAACACCCCATAGCTTACTATTCATCACAGTTAGACCCAGTGGCGCGATCCTTGCCCCACTGTGTACAAGCAGTAGTTGCAGCTGCAATGGCAGTGCAGGCTTCCACCTCAGTAGTGTTATTCCACCCTCTCATATTGAGAGTGCCTCATGCAGTCGCAATTATTTTACTGCAAGAAAAAGTAGCATATCTTTCTCCAGCTAGGCATCTTTCCTGTATGACCATACTGTTGAGCCAACCTCATATGACAATTGAACGATGCACAACTTTGAATCCGTCAACTTTGCTTCCAACCCCTGCAGATGGCAAACCACACTGCTGCCTGCAAGAGATTGAACAAAAGACATTACCCAGACAAGACCTTATGGATGTTCCCTTGGATGATGCCGAGGTGACATGCTATGTGGACGGCTCATGCAGGAGGGGTCCTAGAGGACAGAACCTAGTGGGTTATGCAGTCGTTTCTGATACTGAAACTTTAGAAGCAAAATCTTTACCACACAACTTATCTGCACAAGCAGCAGAATTGCTTGCCTTAACAAGGGCATGTACCTTAGCAAAAGGTAAGAAAGTGAACATTTATACTGACAGTCAGTATGCTTTTTCTACTGTACATGTTTTTGTGCAACAGTGGAAAAATAGAGGAATGATAACATCTACTGGTAAACCGATCAATCATGCGCAACTTATTTTAGACTTGTTAGATTCAATTCAGTTACCTAAAGAAGTAGCTATTTGCAAATGCGTAGCTCATACGAAACAACAGGATAGAATTTCAAAAAGTAATGCACAGGCTGATGCAGCTGCAAAGCAGGCAGCCTCAGCCACAGAAACTTTTCTTTTGAGTGAGGGATTACAACCCTCAGAGACTTTAGATTTAGAAATGTTAAAAACAATGCAGACACTTAACTACAAATATTGAGAAACAAAAGTGGATAAAACGAGGAGCAATCCTCAAAAAGGGACTGTACATCTACAAGGAAAAGAAACCAATTTTGCCATCTAATTTATTTAGATATGCAGCGTTGTTGAGCTATTGGCAGAGCCATGTCTCAACAGGGGGGATGGTACAGTTAGTGAATCCAGTGTTTACAACCTACGGATTTACAAATTATACAAAGAATTTTTGTGTAGCATGCCATGTTTATAACAAGCATCATGCACAAGGGGCGTTGAAGCCTAAGCAGGGGAATTTTCCTACACCACCATATCCATTCCATACTATTTGTATGGACTTCATAGAATTGAATACATGTGAAAATAAGAAGTATTGCCTTGTTATTATAGACATATTTTCCAAATGGGTAGAAGCGTTTCCAACTAAAAATCCAGATGCAGCTACTGTAGCAAAGGTCCTCGTTAAAGAAATTATATTTAGATTTGGTATACTGTTAAAGATTTATAGTGATAACGGGACACATTTCGTGAACCAAACGATCCAACAACTCAGTTGTTATTTTGGGATATCGGTAAAGAACCACTGTGCATATCACCCCCAATCTGCAGGGCTAGTAGAGAGGCATAATGGGGTATTGAAGAACAAACTTAGGAAGTTGATAGCGGAGACACAGAAAAACTGGGTGCACTGTTTGCCTTTAGCACTGTTGAGTATGAGAACTGTTCCAAATGTGAAGGGATTAACTCCTTTTGAAACTTTGTTTGGGAGGGCATATTATACACCTCAGTGGAAACCTCTCATGTCTACAGAGCAGGAGGCTGACAGTTCACTTGGAGTACATATGAGGCGATTTTTGAATAACAAACTTTTGCAGTTAAATTCTGTTTCAGATAAAGAGCAACCGAAATGGGAAGCACCAGTAGCCCCAGGCACCTGGGTCTGGGTGAAGATTGTGAAGCGGAAAAATTGGAGCTCTCTGAAGTGGGAAGGTCCGTACCAAGTATTACTGTCGACACCCACTGCAGTCAAGATCGCAGAGCGAGCTTCCTGGATTCATTTAACGCACTGTAAACTGTTTAAAAACTTTGAACTGGACAAAAACTTTGTTGCACAACAAGAACAAAATGGCCAGGTACAGAGTGAGTAGAGACATTGAGCAACCTCAGAAAACTTGTATGATTGTTTTTATTGCAATATTAATCACACTGTTCTTTTTGTTGTGGCCATTCAATTTTCCTGCCACAAAGGTTGAACTGATTAGACGTAATGAACCAAACATAGACTGGCATCCGAACTTTAACACTTATCAGGCAATTACACGTGTGTACGCAGAGACTTTTAATGTTTCGAACTGCTGGGTCTGTACGGCCATACCAACAGCATACGGGGGTTTATTAATGACTGCTATCCCCCTAGGGGTCAATGAGACCTGGGAAAATCTGGTTTTTGACACAGTTACTATTAAAGCACAAGATAAGGTAGTACTGTATTTGCCTGTGACACAAAAAGTAATTGTATGTTTCTATAAAAATGATACCATCCAAGTTGGATGGAGTAAATGCAACGTTACAGTACAGTATAAATGTTATAGAAAACCAAATGATTTGAGTGGACCTTGTAGTACAGATTATGACTCATTTTTGAAATCTATGCATAAGACTCTTGATCAGGTGCAACATAATCCTGTACTTTTCAAACAGTTATCAGTAATAGATATGAAAATGTTTCATGCAGGACAGTCTTTTCGTAACAAAGTAATAACTAAGGTAGAAGACTGTTATTTTGTATGTGGTAAAAAGGCATATAAATGGTTACCTGAGAATTGGTCTGGCAGTTGTTTTTTGGGGTACCTGGTTCTGGCCATCTGACACACTGCAACTTTGCCTCAGGGGAGTATTCGAAATACCTGAGACGTAACCAAAAAGACTGTTAAGAAACCTGAGAATACAGTGGGACGAATCGAAGCAGGGTGGAAAGACCATCGTAATGTGGGAACCAAACTTGTGCACATGGACTTGAGTGATGCTGTTATATCCTGGGCAGGTATTTCACCCATGTATGGCGGAGTTAAATCAATATGGGAGCTGCGAAAACTGTCCAAACTTCTCGAAATAATGAGTAATGCGACTTTTTCTGCCCTCAAACTGATAACTGATGAAATGAATGCCATGAGAACTGTAGTGCCACAAAACCGAATGGCTCTTGACTTCACCCTAGGGCGAGAGGTGGAACTTGCACTTTAATCAAAGAAGAATGCTGTGCGTTCATTCCTGACCATCAGCATGAGATTAACGACCATCTTGAGGTGATTCAGAAAGTGTCGGCCATGACCAAACCAGGCCCAAACCCTCTGACATAGTTTTTCCAGAATGCCTTTGGGGGGGTGGGGCTCCATTTTTATGAACATATTGATTGCTATTGGGGTAGGATTACTCCTAATAGGAGTTTGTATTTGTTGTGGAATCCCCTGCATGAAGAGATTAATTAAAGAATTCATAGATATATCCGTATCTGAGACTATGTATCAAAGTACTGAATTTGAAGAGCTGCTAGAATGCGAGACACTTTCATAAAAGTTTAAACTGAATGACTTTCTTAACTGCAAATCCTGAATGGAAGAGGTTAGGAAACGAAGCAAGTTGTTTATTCTTTTTTGAAAATAGAATAAAAAGTATTAACAGGAGGGAAATGTTAGAAAAATGTGTATTAATGTGTGTATGCTTAATGCCAAATTAATAATCAAGTGTTTTTACACTTTACATTCTAGTTTTTCATGCACTTTGTTATATACAAATTGAGTTTCATATGTGACTGAAAAGATGCTTTTTGGAAACTGCAGCATGCTTTCTGAAACTTGCAAGTTGCCCTCTGACCTAGTAACTGCTAGCACAGCAATATTCTTGTTTATGCCTTGTGGAAATGTACTTGAGAAGCAGGTGTTTATCTGCTAGGTCAGAAGTATATGAATGAACAATGCCTTATATTATAAATGTAATGATTCTAGACAAACAGCCTTGTCCAGAGGATGGGAACCTCTGCAGCTGCAGTAATTTAGAGATAAAGTAGACAAAGGATTATTAGAGAAATGAACTGCTAGCATTGTGCTTGATTTAGCCGTAGTATCTTGAATGTAACATAACAAGTATCTAACTGAAAGTAACCAAGGCCATGTTGTTTTCCTCAGGAAGTTTCACATAAAAATTGTTTAAATCAGCATTAATCCATGGGAAAGATGGTCAGCAGATGATGATGAAAAGGTGGTAATCTGTTACGTCATCATGGTAGGACAGGATTAATTTGATAACCTATAAAAATGAATGTATTTCCTGTTTCTGGTTAGACAAACTCTGTATTAGCACGGTTTTGTCTCCTTGCTGCAAGATGAAAGTGCCTTAACCTGAACCTACCGTGTTTTGATCATTTTTAAAGTATATTTTTCCTTTGACAGTAACTGTTGGATGCGTGCACATGTACCAAATGCACACAATGGAAGTATTCATTTGAATCCAATACTAGTAACAAAGACAGAAATAGGAGCAGTATTTGGTACAATCATTTTGACCACTGAAAAACAAAAAGGCGACACACTAAATTCTTGGCATAATTTTATCACCTTTAGATTGGCTTTATTCAGATTATCAGTGACTGTGCAGGGATATACTTCCTGTTGGGTGGAGCAAGGACATGAAAAATCAGGAAGACAGATGTTTCTTGGGTTTATCATCATAATATAGAAAAAGATGAATTCAAAGGATTTCACATATGGACTTGTGTGATGACAATATTTCCAGAGTGTGTATTTTGCCTGCCTTTAGGGCAGTAAAATCAAATTACGAACTGAAAAAAAAAACTGTCTAAATTATTATAAATATTGAGTAATGCAACTTTTGAGTCAGTTAATCAGATTACCATTGAAATGGCTGCCATGCATAGTGTAGTGCTGCATAATCTCATGGCACTTGACTTCACTCTTGCCTCCACTTAAGGTAGATGTGCACTCAGCTAAATGGAGTGCTGCTCATTCATTCCTGATAATGAACCTGCTATTTGTAGTCACATGAAATCATACAAAAAGTTTTAGAGCTGCCTTGCTAAAGAAGTTGACAGCTCCAAATAAGCATGGTTGACTAACCTTTTTCTGGTTGGGGAGGAAGCATTTTAAAATTCTTTATGCTCATTGCTATTATTATTATTCTTTTAAGCATTAATTTATTTATGGGCAAAATGTTGATCATGAATCTTCTTGAATCTAGAAAAAAATATTAAATTACAAAATGTGCATATAAAAATGTATTTATTTAACATTTGTTAACTGGGAAAGTCCACCTTGGAACAAAGCCAATTTTCAGCAGAAGCCCGTGGAGAAATGCTCCAGATGCATGTCTTTGAACATGGGAGAAATCCCACATGAACACAGGGAGGATATACAGACTCCACACAGAAGGCACCCAGCTGAGAATCGAACTGGAGAACCTCTTGCTGGGAAGCAACAACACTACCACTGCACCATCCAAAAACAAAAGTGAAACCACTGCACAATTGAAGAAATTCATAATGAAAGAGAATTTATTAACATATTTATGCAATAATGAGAGGAGATATCAAAAATGACCTTGACAGCCAGGCCTTTGTTTTGATTTCCTTTAAAAATTTTAATTTTTTTTGTCTTGGAAAATGTATTCAGTTTTGATAGAAGGGATGATTGGAGTAAATTTTTGGAAGCCAGGGAGTTGTATAGCCAGGTTTTGTTGGATGCTACCCCCCCTCGATATTAATGGGGAAAATATATATATATATATATATATATATATATATATATATATATATATATATATATATATATTAACAGTTTACTACTTATGAAAAAGGCAAAATTATAAAATGTTTATTCATAATAAAATTAAATATTTAATAACTGATATATGTCCAATATAATTATATGTATTTTTACTTTATATTGTGCTTTGATTTTAACATTGTTGAATGATATATGTTTTTAAGTGTTATACTAAAGTATGAAAATATGATCATTTATCTTTAAGGTTGAGTATATATAAATTTAACATTATTGCATAATGGTCACATATGTATTTAAATCTGTTTTTAAACTGTATTGTATTTTTGAGGAACTTTTGTTGTTAACTGGGAATGAAAGCAGTTAATAAACAAAGTTTATGCTGAAGTGTTTGCTCCAAAGTGTCCTTTAGTGACACCATGTTGGACTGTTAGGTGATGTAACATTGTTTCAGAAGTGATGTTTGTATTTGGTTATCAATATTTTCCACTGTTAAATGATGTCACAGGATTTATATGGTGAACAACATGACCAAGATGAGCAAGGCATTACCCCAGTGTCAACTGCCTGTTGGACCTGTTAACCCAAGTTACTTTAAAGATTAATCAATTTATAGACAACTGTACAAACTCATTGAATGCTTCTACTGCTCCATGTGAGAATTATCCAAATGGAATGAATGTCATTCTGGTATGAGTAAACATCAGTCAACAGCAAGCCAAAACGGCGGTAAACCCAGAAATTGATGTTAGCCATTTGAATACTGTACACGCAATGAGCTAAGAGGATAATACATCTAATAAAACTAACAATTTGAATGTATTGTTAAAGAAGACATATCTTTTATAGCATACTGTGCAATTGTTTGCTCAGCATGCATGAAAGTATATACATACTGTGTGCTCAGTATGCATATACTTTCAGGCATACTGAGCAAACAATTCCAAAAACATGTTGTAATACTCTTAAAAAAAAAAATACATGATTTTGAAAGACTCTTGAAAAAATACACGGAATTACAACTTGATAAGATATATTTTAAGGACTGTATTGTGTCACAGTGTGTACCTAAGGGATTAAGAGTGTATAGGTTTACAAATGGTATGACTGTGGCTTCCATATTACATATGGAACTTTTAGATTTATTTAAGCATACTGGCTTGGAGATGATTAATATCAGTTCCAAAGATAATGAAAGATGGATGAAAGAACTGGAGGAGGAAATTAATTCTTTAGATGTGGGAATTAAGAATGATTTATTATTTGAATCTTGTTCATCCCCATTTCAAATGACATTTTATAAAGTTGTGACCTACTAGGAAATTATAACGAAGGAGAAACAGAAAAAGTTGTCCCATGATGAGTATAGAGTCAAAAAGGTTATTGCTTGCATTTGAAAGTTGTTTGTTCAGTGTACAGTATGACTGTTAAGGAGAACTGTAATCATAATTATGAGTCCTGGACTATGTCTAATGAAGGTAACAATAACATGTTTAGGTGAATCTGTGTCATTGAGGAGATGATTGAGACAACAGAATGGGAGTTTGAATCAGAAGGAGAAGCAGGTTGAATACCATCAGAAGAAACTGAAATGGAAGTGTATGAACAAGGGCAAGAATTTCAATCAATATCAGAATTAGGTTCTAGTGAAAAGGTATTATACAAGTAAGTAGGGTTTAAAATATATAACTTGAGTCATTTAATTGTTACTGATACTCATGGAGAATTACTTCTTAAGGAGTTTACATTTGTGAAGACTTTGGATATCAATGTGGTAAAGATATTGCAATACCTTAAATTGTCTTCTATAAAACTCAGTTTGGATTTCATTTTCAAAGAGAATAAGTGAATGGGTAATGTGCCAGCTACACTGAGTCAGTCTAGTACCTTCAACCCTCACTAACTCTTCCTTTGGCATTACATGAAAAACTGTATGAGAATGATATAAGAATGTTGGCATTAAAAAGGTAATAACTTTTCCAGCTTATGTATGCCAGAAAGGGAACTATACAAAATGATAGGTCACTGTGTATAGTGAGACCTAATAAAGTTGGGGAAGCAATAATTATGGCTAATTTAATTTACTCTCAACAATGTTACAATATTTAAACAGTGGAGAATTTTTTGTTGGAGCCTCTAAGAATAAGGTTATTAGGCTATGCTAGAATAGACTTATCACTGGAAGATTTATTTACTGCTTATGCATTTATGAGAGAATTAACTGATTATTTCATGGTGGATACACCCACAGTGCCTAGTATCATTGGGATTCCCAAAATACATAAAGCCATTGTCGATCCTTATTTGAGACCCATAGTAGAAAGACATAAATCTAAGACTTTACTTCTGGTCATGTTTGTAGATAGTGAGGTAAAACAGTGTTTTCAGTGACAAGAACCATGTCTTGGCATTTCTTATGTACTATGGCACATTGTGATTATGATGCTGCTGCTATTATGTTTGTTATAGATGCAAAAGATCTTTTTTTTGTGATACCTCATGATACTGGTATCACTTGCTTTAGGGAAGCCCTTTATAAGGGGACACATTTAAATAATGACAAAACTAATGTGATAACTGATTGTATGGAACAGATATTAGTTAACTTCATTTACTTTGAGACTGAATATTATTAACAGGACAAAGGGGTAGCTGTGGGGACTGCCACTGTACCAGTGTTTGTGAACATTATATTATGGTACTGGGAAACCAAGCATGTTTTTAATTCTGAAAAATTGTCAAAACATTTCAGTTTACTTACATTTTTAGATGCTATTTTTATTCTATGGACATTGAGTGTGGAAATGTCAAATTCTTTTTTTAACTTACATTGGAGGGATGACTGAATTTCTTTGGCTTTTAATAGTGAATGGCATGATGAAAGTATTACCTTCTGCTATGATAAAATCAAAAATACGAGTCAATAATTTATATGAAGGAAACTTATCCAAATAGCCTGTTACATTTTAAAGATGGTCATTCTAAATGGCAAAGAAAAAAAAAAAAAGAAATATAAAGGTCAAATGGTGTGTTTGTCCAATAATGTCTCAAGGGCTGATACATTTCTGAATGAAATGAGATGGTCAGCTTAAGTTTGATCTACATATTACTAACTCGGTAAAAAGAACTCATCAGAAACTCGGACACATTTTCCGTAGCAAGAAATACTTAACTAACACTGCCCGAATAACTCTCTCCCAGGCTTTTACTCCCAACACTCCTGTACAGCTACCACATATTCACAAACTTAAATTCTGCACTTATTTCCAAGCTTGAAACTACCTACAATAAGACTGCCATATTTGCAGCTAACCAAACCTACAAGTCACACTACTGCTTAGCACTACAGCAACTAGACTGGCTAGAATTCCCTCAGCTGCTCCAACTATACCAACTGCAAATCATCCACTCTATCCTCTATCTACCCTCCTTCTGCCCCAGCCTCTTCACTATCATATCCAAATATTCCCCTGCTAGGACCCTACGGAGCTCTAATCAAGAATTATTAGACATCTACAAGCCCAAAACCAAAACAGGCTGCCTTCTCTATAACTATAACCCAGCTACATCCTGGAACCAACTCCCCTTGGAAATAAAATCCCTCCAGCATAGAAAAAGTTTCAAATTAGCCACAAGGAAATACCTAAAAGCAAAGTGGTCTTGCCACTGTAGCCAACCACCCTGAAACCACCATCCTTTCACCTATTTCACCACCTCACTCTTAATGTATCTCTAACCCTATTCCCCTGCCTTTTCTACCTCTTCCCTTCCTCCATCTCCAACCAATCTTAATTCTTTGAGTCTCAAAACAACCTACTTGCCTAGTCTGTCTCCTATACTCTACTTCCCCTACATCTCCTACTAGCCATTCTTACTTTCCTTTCTTGTTCTGAACTCCTATACAACTAGATCCTACGCACATTAAATAAGCATCTGCCAAACTATTAACTCATTTTGCTCTAAGCAGCTTAAATGATATTGTAACTAGTCACGTATTATTCTGCTAATTCTTAAAACCTTGTTTGTAACAACTTTCATACTTGTCTGCCAATTGTTAATACTCTGTATAATTGTAACTGCCTGAGGAGCTTTTTTTGTCTACAGGTTACAGGTCTCTGCTTGTAAGATCCTAAAGCTAATTGTTACTACTATGTTACTTAAATTTAATCAATTTTTTTTGTCCTGAGGAGATTTTTCCCCCGGCTCTCCGCTGAAAATGAGCCAAAAGCTCAATCAGACTAACCCGGTTAACAAATGTAAAATAAGATAAATAAATAAAATAAATGCAGATTTTAAAACAGATGTTCCTTAATAAGGAATACCATGAGGAGATGATAAATGGGGTTATGACAGTAATAATTAACAACAGAGTTGAAAAAAAATTACTCTTAATGAGATTCTAAGAGGTTTTTTTTTACAGGTCCAGTGTTAATCCTCAGTTGGGTAAGGCAATGATACTAGATTATGAAAGGAGTATTGATGAAATTAAGGATATTTTAACCAAAAATCGAATAAATGCAGTGGATCTATTTGGCTTTAATTTTAAGTTAGGTGATATACCCAATTTACATACAAGAGGGGCAGGAGCTTGAAAAAAATATTTGGAGACTTGCTGCAGTGACCTTCCACAGACAGACTAAGGACACACTGGAGATCTCACAGGCTTATGCCTTGAGGATACTGCAGCAGTTCCTGGATCTACTGTTGGCAGATATGGATTGGTACATCTTTTTCCTGGTGTCACCTCAGGACCATGCATGGACTATGAGTGCCTTTTATGGGGTGGCACATTTTCCTGAGGTACTTGGTGCAGTAGATTGCATCCATATTGCAATTATGACCCCATCTGGACCACAGGAGAATAGTGCCATAATATGAAGGGCTCCCATACCATCAATTGCCAGGTAGTGTGCGAAGTATGAAAATGCATCTACAATGTCTCTGTCCAGAATTCTAGCAGTGCATATGTTTCCCATATCTTGCATACTAGCCAAAGAGGAGATTATTAATAATTGCACTTAACAAAGTCAGGGAATAAAAGGATTGGTTGTATGTGCTGCTGAGTGTGAATAAAGTAATAAATGAGGTATTCTGTCTTTAACTGATTTCATTATTATATATATACATCTATATATATATATATATATATATATATATATATATATATATATATATATAAAAACAGAAGTATATATATATATATATATATATATATATATATATATATATATATATATAATACACACACACACACACACACACACACACACACACACACACACACACACACACACACACACATATATATATATATATATATATATATATATATATATATATATATTACTGCAAGCGCATTTATAAAGGATGGCAATTGAAGGCTATCATGCTTTCATTACAGTACTGCAAAAAATCTAAAAGCTATGTCAAGTATTCTGTCGTTAACTGATTTCATTACTATATATATAACTGCGAGAGTATTTAAAAAGGATGTTAACTGAAGACCTAAAGAGTTTTCAGTACAGTATTGTAACCAAATATAAAAGGTATGTCAATGTATAAATGCAGTATTTTGTCTTTAGTGGATTTCATTACTATATATTGAAAAAATATTTAGAAAATATTGTAAAATAAGAAATAAACTGCTTTCTGTACAATATTGCAAACAAATCTATATCAGGCACAAATATTAAATGTATTATCATTTCTTTTGTTATTGTCATTAGGCTGCACATGTAATCCCCACCAAGACTTCATAGCAATACACACATTCTTCCTATGAATGCAAAAGCACATCACTTATCATCGTTCCCATGTATGCCTAAGTGAATCAGCCTATATTTTGTTTTAATTAAATAAAGGTATAATAAAAATAAAACTGACCGATAATAATAAACTGAATGATACCTAATATTACTTGTGAATTTATTGTGCATTGTTCTATTTCTGTCTCTGCTCCTCCCTTTTCTTTTTCCTATTTTATTTATTCTTCCTTTTGACCTTCTTTATTTTATTTCTCTCCCATTTATGTTCATTTTTTACAGTCCCAAATTCCTCAGGAGCATCCCAGTCATGTACTACCCAGGAACATTCACCTTTTGCTTATCCAGGAACATCCTCACAGTATGGGGTCAGTGGCACCGGCCCTGTAAGCACCCTGGCATGTGACAAGCACTGGCAGGCCTTACTGAATGAAGGATTTGAGACATGGTTGAGGATGTGGTGGAGCAGGTAATGCACTGATGTCTTTGCCTAATCAAGGTTTCTCTGTAGTGGGTGGAAGACTGATTGCCGCAGTCAGTCCCAAGCATTGCTCCACCAGAGAACCTTCCCCCTTCAATAATGGAGTCCGTCACTGCAACACCATCTGGCAGTGGAAATGTTGGAGGCCTTGTGGACTGGTGACTGCTGTTAGGTTGCACTCATCTACAACCCCCATCATTCCCTTATCCTCTCTCCCACTTATCTACTTCCCACCCACACTATACTCATATAAAAAATAAAGAATAGGGGGTTTATCCCCTGACAATAACATAGTATCTCTCCTCTCCCACCTCTTTCAGCTCAACCTGCTTGATGTGTTCCTTCTGTGATGATGCAAGGCATTGCCAACTATGCCAGAAGAAGTTCAACAAGAGGATGTGTAACATTTGCCAGCATAGCTAGCTGGAGTTTTGTATAGAATTACATGTCATTTGTATATCAAATTGAGTTGTACAGGTGCTTGTGTTGAAAATGTATTTGTAAAGCTGCTTGTGTTAAAAATGTACCTACAGTGGGTTTTGCTGGACAAAAAAGAAATACACCTGTATTGTAACTGTTGAAATGAATGTATTGTAACTTAGGATACAGGAAGAGAAGAGGTTAATCACAGTCTAGCTAACTATGAAAAATATTCTGAAATTAAATTACCTGGTTTAGGCCATAAAGACTGTATCTTACAGTTCTGACTGCAGACAGAGACAAAATATATGTGAAAACCAGGACTAGGAATCCTACTGTATTGCCCTTAGGGGTGAATTAATTGCCACCATATAAGGGTGAACGGTTTTAAATGTTTTATAGCTTCCAGCTGTAATAACACGTATTAGTAAAGCTCTATGTGTGTATATTATGACACATACAGTAGGTGCTAAATTCTGGGGGTAGTTGAGAACCAGAGTCAGATAACCAGATGCATGTGATATCATTCTGTAATCTAGCACTGAAATGGTGTTTTAATACTAGATGAGACATAAGTCTTTGGGTAATCTGTTTTTGAAACCTGACAAAGAAGGAAGACCACTCACCCACTTCATCTTGCCTTGCTTTAGTAAGTAACCAGGGGATAATATTTCTTTCGATCAGTCAGGAAAATATACTGAGATTTGTGAAGTACTGTTTTATTGTGACTGCATGAATCTATCCATCCGTGTTATTTTTTAATATTTCCTGTGGCTGAAACTCTGGCATTTATTGTAAATAGATATTTAGTGTTTTCTTGTTGTTTTATTATTTATTGTTAAATATATTTAAACTTTTCATTGTGCCTGGTCTTTTATAGAATATGTTAACCTTTGACAATATGTATATTTATTTGGTGACACTGTGGTCCACTCCTGAAAGAGCCATTTGTATTAGTATTAATTTTACTCATTGTAATTAGGTACCCTTTTAAGAGCCTTAGAGTAGCTGGCTTTGGAGTGTTCTGGTAGCGATAGAACTACCTTATAGTCTGGGCTTAACTGGTAAGTCTGTGCCAGCCTTTCCCAGGTGTGTGTGTGTGTGTGTGTGTGTGTGTGTGTGTGTGTGTGTGTGTAACTCAAATCTCAAAGAATGTGTGTGTCTGTTACTTGGAGCAGGGACACAGACTGTTGGTTTCAAAGACAGGGTGGTGGTGGACTTGGCTTGGAACACTTGGCTGAGGACTCAACTCTACAGCTGTGTCAGTGGGAAGTCTTACTGGGCATCTGGAGCAAGAGAGTAACTCAGCCCCCAGACTGAGTGTGTTCCCTGTGTGCTCTTAATTGAAATTGTGCTTGGTGCAGAGAACTGCATCTAAAAATACTGTGTGCATCTATTTCTGTTCCATGTGAACGTCCCTCACTAGTGTCAGTGTAAGCATTGAGGCTCCTTGATTACTGGCCCAGAAGAGGGGTGTCGCACCTTCTATGTTTCTCTCTTTGTTGTGTCTCCCGTTTTTCACTCTTTCCTATGTTCTCCTTTCCAGTCTTTAATGAAACCAACAGGGTGACCACATAAGTGTATCCCTATATAAAACATAGCAAAACCCTTATTTAAATAAAGGCTGCACAGTCCACCTCTTGCATTAAGCTTTTAAGTGTGACGGCACATAGCCACATGTGAAAGCAATATTTGACTATATATGAAGCTATAAAAAACTTAAAGCTTTGCATACACTTAAAGCTTATCTTTAGGAACTTTATGCTTTTGCCATAAATATGCATATTTAGCAAAGCATCTTCACACTTCTTTAATGAGAATAACTTGTGCTAAGTGTAACTGCATATAGGTGTAATGGCGCTCTTCACAGATAACCGCCTTGCAAGTGTAAAACCAGAAATATGAATACCACTCTAAATCTTTCTTTCTCAGAAGTACTGAAGTTAAAATGAGAATCTCACTCATCTCTGGTTCTTACAGATTGCCATTGGAGTACAGCATTTTGAAAAATGGAAATGGAAAGTCTGCAAACTGCTACGCTTTTACAGCCAAGCTCATATTTTTTTTAAGGCAAGCAGAAAAAGAGTGTTCTGCACTGAAATAAGTAAGTGAGTAAAGAATTAATAATCAATGCACATATCTTACCAGATACATTAGTGTTATAAAAGTACATTTCTTTCTCTTCATTATTCAAAACTGGAAAAAAAATGTATTAATAGATGAGTGAAATACTTATTGTGCTCTTTAAATTGTACCGGGGTTTATGTGTATACATGATTCTTATGCCTCTGTGCATCTTTGGGATTCGGTACTTAGCAGATAAGTTCCAAAAGATCAGACAAAGTCTAGATATGGTAATTACATCATAGGCTGTTTGTTGACAACTGTATTGCAAAAAGATACTCACGTTCCTCATGTTTCATTAAAGGCCATACTTATTTGAAAAATTATATTATGCAGCCTTTGTGTTTCCCTTTCTGATGTAAAGAAAATATAATGTAAAATCAAACTTCAGTTCTTGACAGCCAGGTACATTTTACCATCAGATTTAGACTTTCAAAGGAAAAGAGATGTCTTTCCCTATTATTTCAGGCTACACATTTTAGAAATCTCATTATTAACACCGTCATTGTATAGTATAGTATAGTATTGCAGTCTCTGGAAGACTATTTAACATACAGACATTATCCATTAAATGCATCAGATGGCATTCTTTACAACTCACAGCTGTACTCAGTATTAGGGAATGAGTTTGTTAGCCACAGGCTAAAGTCTCAGTAAATCAGTTCAGCTGAGTGTGAATCATATTTAGATTTTAGATGAAAACAGAAGGAAATGTAAAGAAAGAACACCATGAAAAATTATCAAATAATTATTAGTAATTCTGTATTGAGTGCACGAGAGTGCACATCCATTTGAGTGGGCTTGTGTGCATATATGTGTTTGTGCATGAATATGCATGTGTGTGTGTGTGTGTGTGTGTGTGTGTGTGTGTGTGTGTGTGTGTGTGTGTGTGTGTGTGTGTGTGTGTGTGTGTATGACTGTTTTGTGCACTAAGGAAGGATAAATTATGCTATAACTATAAGATGCATGCATTAGACTATGTAAATTTACATCACACAAAAGTGATTTCTGACAGTGGTGATTCATGGACACTGAATCAAGATGGGTAACTCACACTGCTAATTTGCTTGAGGATTCTATACAAATATGCCTAGATAATCAGACATGTTTGCTCATGCAAGCAATGTAGTGCAACATAGTGGGTCTGGAAGACGAATTACAATAGTTACAGCCATCAGACAGACCACTAAGGATGTATACAAGTCCCAGTTCTGATGATATGTTTGGACAGTGGAGAAGAGATGGGGAGTTACATATTGGAGCAAAAACATAAGGCTGGGGTGGGGAAGGGCCTTGGCTTGTTTGAAAGTATGCCAACAAGAATAAACAAGCCTGTTGTGGATGTCAGCCACATTTCATCCAGACTTTGATTTACATATGAAAAGATTTAGCAAGACTTGTACTTTGTGAATTCTTATTTCTTTACTGATTATGAATTTAAGACACTACTTTCTGGCTTGAAGAAAGCCCATTCACTCTGTCTTTCCCTCCCAGTCTCTTTCTCCCTCTGCCATTTACTAAATGCTGAATTCCTTAGGAATTGCACTGAAGATCAACAGTCATCTAAAAAAATCCAATACAAATGTAATATAGTCTTGGAAAAAATAAATGAAATAACTTACATATTTTATTTCCTCAAAGCAGTATTATAACAATATTTTTTTTTCACATTTTATACTTCAAAGTAAAACTTGTAAATGTTTACATGCTCACTTGTTTTTCAATGTTGTATGGTAACCTGAGCAAACATTTGTTTCTTTTTTGGGTTTGAAATGTGAGTGTGTCCACATTTTATTTTCAAGTGTGAGTTATACAACTGGGGTATGCAGAGATCAAAATTTGTCTTTACTTAACTCAGAGCAATGGCACAGAGAGATAAAGCCCTGTCTGTGCCAAGGACAAAACATGCTTAACAAGTATCATAGAGATGGAGGGACTGGGTGTGGAGGATGGATGTGAGAGGCCAATACTAGTTTCACCATTCTTTGACAAGGGAGGCTGCCTAGATTCATTGCAATAACAACAATAAGAGCCTGGTAAGCTCCATGCTTGATGTAGCACTCCCTTGGTTCATAGGTTCATACTAAGCTAACTGCCCTTTCAAGCCACTTTAAGCTTAGCCAATTATTCCTTGTGAGACTCAAACCTAGCACCTTGTGTTTGGAAGGCAAACACCTTAACCATTAGGCCACCCTCCCAACCAGTCAGGAGGCTGTGCATGAAAGACTTACACATGGAGTTGGGGTTAGGAGACAATCTCCAGGAACAGTATAATGTTGCACCATTATCCTTGATCTCCTCTCTGACTGTATGAAAAGGCTAAGGTTGAGCCTAGGGAAGACTAGGTGGATTTGGGTTATCCAGGGAAAAAATAAAGGAGCTGGGGCAGCTGATAGTAAGTTGCAGAAAGATAGGAGAGAAAAAAAGTCAGTACAAACTTGGCTTTACTTTTCATACAATATTTGACACACATTCTTATAACGGAAGTCAGATGTAATATGTGAAAAGGTTGAAAGGGTTTTTTCATTCATAATGCAGTCTCAGAGGAAAACTATTTTATTATATTTCACATTTGTTGACTGTAATAGTCTGACTGAGCATAACAGCCCTTTTCAGTGGTGGGTCATAGAAAAAAGCTCCATATGACAATATAAAGAAAAAAATACAATTGCAAGATTATATACATTAAAGTCTACAGGTTATGTAACAATCAGAGAAAAAAAGAGATGAAAAAGAGAGGGAAAATAAAATTAATATATTATATAGGGTACTTGAAAGAATATTATACATATCAAAGGTTCCTAGAATTTATAAACTCAAATGCTATTGAACAACTTGTTACCACTCCCACAAGAGGGGAAAACATACTGGACATGATTATCACCAACACTGGGACTCTATGCTCCAGACCAGAAATGTATCCCTCACTAGTAAGATCAGACCATAAACTAATCACACTGGATATTCACATTCCGACCCCAACCCCTGCCCAAAAAACCACAGTGAAAAACTTTTCTAAAGCAAATTTCACACTCCTCAAAACCGAGGTGGAATCCTTCAAAGCCCCCGGGCCTGTGGAAAATACGGCCCAGACCGCAGAATCCTTTATAAACGCATTCTATGAACACCTTCAGGAATGCATGGATCATGCAATCCCAAATAAAACCAAGACCCAATCCTCCAAAGGCAGACGTCCTGTCTAGTGGACCCCAGCCATAAACAAACTATACAATAGAAGGAGGAAGCTTCTACATGATAGAGCAAAATCCCAAAAAGGGAAGGCATCTCTGATCAGTATTAGCAAAAAACTACTGGCACTCATAAAATCGTCTAAGACCAGCTTCAAGAGAAAAATTGCACAGGACACTAAGAATAATCACAAGACTTTCTTTAGTTATGTTAGGAACCTGGATGGAAATTCCCAGATATGCTCAGAATTACTCCAAAATGACAAAAAATACACCGAACCCACAGACATTGCCAACATCCTAGCTGACAGGTTTAGCGCAAACTCCCCCCCCCACCAAAAGGGTAAATATCTATCCCAGCAGAGTGCTGCCTCCCTGACATCTCAGATGCTCAGGTAAGAGCCACCCTCTCCAAAGCAAAAAACACAGCATCAATGGGACCAGACAGTGTCCCAGGCTGCATCCTACATGAACTCCAA
Source organism: Protopterus annectens (assembly GCF_019279795.1). Taxonomy (NCBI): domain Eukaryota; kingdom Metazoa; phylum Chordata; order Ceratodontiformes; family Protopteridae; genus Protopterus; species Protopterus annectens. Next base: position 1,428,218,194 of record NC_056731.1, on the reverse strand, counting down.
GAAGAACTAAACCCAAACATAAAACTACTGTTCAATCTCAGCCTTACTACAGGATATTTACCCAAAGAGTGGTGTACAGCAACAGTGGTCCCTCTCCACAAAGGTGGTGCCTCAATGGATCCTGGAAACTATCGCCCCATAAGCCTGACTAGCTTGGTCTGCAAAGCTATGGAAAGGATCATCATGGACCTCATAAATAAAGATATTGGGGACCTACAGACACTGGATTCTACCCAGTTCGGCTTTGTTAAGGGCAGATCCTGCCTCTTGAACCTGGTTGATTTCTTTGAAACAGTCACCAAGGCCATTGACGAGGGGAAAGTGGTCCACACAGCCTACCTGGACCTTGCAAAAGCCTTCGATACAATACCCCACTCGGGCATTATAGATAAGCTCACCAGCTTAAATATAAACCCCTATGTCACTAGATGGGTTGCAAACTGGCTCAAGGACAGAACACACATGGTTAGAACTGCTGGAGCCATGTCAGACTCCAAACCAGTTACAAGTGGCATCCCACAAGGCTCAGTCCTGGGACCTCTCTTGTTTGGTATATATTTCTCGGAGGTTCAGGCCAACATGGAAGGACTGTGGCTGACCAAGTTCGCAGATGACTGCAAACTGGGCGCCATAATCGACTCTCCAGCCAACACAAGCATCCTCCAAAGGGCCTCATAGAAACAGACAACTGGTGCCAGAGCCATGGCCTCAAGCTAAACACCAAAAAGTGTATAGTCATCCCCTTTGGCAAAAACAAGTGCCCACAAATTGCCACATAGGTGGTAATCCATTAAGTACAGAAGAAGTAATTAGGGACCTGGGGACCCAAGTTGATAACAATCTCTCATTTGACAACCACATGGCCAAAGTGGTTAGAAAAACATTTTATATAGCCCACCTAATCATGAAGGGATTCACATCTAGATCAGGGGAGGTCATCGTGCCTCTTTACTCATCCCTCATCAGGCCCATAATTGAGTACAATGCCCCTTTTGGGATGTACCTTTCCAGACACCTGCAGCAACTGGAAAGACCCCAAAAGTACCTCACCAAGAGGATCAAAGGGCTCAAACAGATGCCATATGCTGCCCGGTTAAAGAAACTCCAGCTCTACTCAGTGGCATACCACCTGCTCAGAGGCAATCTGTGCTTAACGTATAAAGCCATGTCCAACCTGGAATTGATGGACATACTGCACCTCAGAAAATCCAAATCCCATCGAGCTATGCGCTCCAGAGAATTGAACCTCAGCACTGAAATAAACAGGACATGCTGGAGGGACAGATTCATAACCCAGAGGCTCCCTTCACTCTGGAATAAAATCCCAGTCCAGGTTAGGCAGAGTCCCTCATTGCCTCTCTTCAAGAGGAATCTTGATGAGTGGATGGGAGATCATAGGTTTACCCTGGGTATCACTTCTGTGTCACTGTTAGACAGAGGCACAGTATACTAACCTCGAAAAAGGGCATAGCAAAATTAATTTAAAATGGGTGGCAAAAGCCAAACACACTCTGGCTAGGCTTATAAATGCCCTAGGGCAGATAGCCTAGTATGAACCTATGAACCTATGAACTTATCAGAAATGTATACATAGTGTATAAACAAGCTACAATAGAGTGTGTATGCAAAAATATTCCATACAAGGAAGGAATGAAGAAGCAGTTTCTGCATATGCCAGACAATAAACAGTTAATGTAGTTACAGTACAAAGCAGGCAACTTCCATAGACATTAAACAGGATTTTTTTGACAAAGCAATATTTCATGAGTTTCTTTCCAAGTAAAATTACCACATAGTCCATCATGGATTTCTTTCTAAGCAGAAGTATTTTTTTAAGGCTCAATATATGTGGGTGAATATGAATGTACAATTACCCTGGGGAAAGACTTTGACCGATCTAGTATTGTCTTAGGTATTGCATGAGCTGTGGCTTAAAATACTGGGTTTCTATAATTTGCTTAAGGAGAGGAGATATTTAGTTCCAGATCTTGGAGAAATAGTTAGACTAGAGTGCATTCCCAGCAGTATTCTAAGATTTAGTGATGGGCGGTAGTGATTTATCCTTAGATCTCAGCATTCTTGTTGGATTATAGAGTTGGATTATGCATTTGAGGGCTGGGAAATAATTTGGTTTATATATAAAATTATGGATGATTAGAAGCTGGCATTGGTGCAGCATGTTGGGTAGTTCGACCCAGTTTAGCATTCAGAGAGCATGGCAGTGATATGCATGGTAACAAGAGTTTGCAGCAAATTTTAAAATTGTGTTGCAACACTGCTCAAGTTCATTTTTCTGGAGTACTGATAGGTTTTTGAAGATCTGTGACATATATAATAAGGTGGTTAGTAAATATATTTTTGTGACTGTTAACCTGGCTTTATCTGTGAGATATGGGTTTGCACTGTACAACAAACCTAGCTTTTGGTGTGTCTTTTTAATCACTGTTTGGATGCGTGAACCAAATTTTCAACTGTTATCTATGGTGACACCCAAAAGTTTAACATGGGGGACCAGCTTTATCTTAGTATCATTAAAGGAAATAATGTTAAATTGTTCTTTGTTTTGTGATCATGGATTAGGAATAAAGACAATACATTTGGTTTTGTTTGGATTTAATAGAAGGTGTGAATTATCTAGCAAGGCTTCTATAGATGTAAATGTTTTTGGGTGATTTGTTATAATTTATTCAGGGTTTGGACGGGGCAAATCAAACCTGAATCATCTGCATACTGTATTAGTGTAGCCTGTCTGGTTGCAGTATGGAGATCATTTATAAATACTTTGAATAGTAGTTTCCCTAGTATGGATCTCTGTGGAGTACTGGGTTTGCCATTTGAGACCTTGGAATCTGATAGACAACTATTAAAACAGGCGAGGGAGAAGAGTGAAAGGACAAACAAAGAAAGTTTTTGCAATAAAAGGTGGTGTGAGATAGTGTCAAAAACTTTAGATCGGTCAAGAAATAGAGAAGAGACCAGATTTCAGGTGATTCTGTTATACTGATGGTAGATGTAAATTGCAATAATGCTGTGTTTGTGCTTTAGCTTGGTTGAAAAACATGTTGTATAGTCGAGAAGGTTATTAGAAATAACATAGTCTAAGAGCTGTTTTTGTGTGCACTTCTCAAGAACTTTGGATACAGGAGGAAATATTGTGATAGGCATAAAGTGGGCTAGGTTACTGGATGAGCCTCCTTTATGCAACCTTTTCCCGGATGGTGGTAACAGGGCATTCAGTGATAAATCTATTTATTAAGCGTTAAGAGGTGAGGGATAGCCTCTACTGCTATTTCAAGATATTCAGATATCAGACTATCTGCGGCTAAGGAGGTAGTTTGTAGCTTGAGGAGTATTTTGTATTTTTTATTAGTGTGGTAGACACAAGTCTAAGTTAGAAATGTTCTTTGTAAGAGTTGGTCTCTGATAAAGCTGTGTCGTCAGAGGTGATGTTATTTTTCAGTATAGAGGTGATAGATTGTATGAAGTGGTTACTGAATTTCTCTGCTAGTTCTGCTGTTGCATCGTTAGGGGATGGGTCTGATTGTGTGTTGTGGTCTGGATGTAAAAAAAATTGATATGGGTGCCCAAAATAGTCTAGGATTGTTTTCATTGGTTCCTTGGAGTGTGGAACAATGTTGTTTGTTTGTCTAGTCTTTTACTATGTTTTATTTTATTTCTTAGATGCTTGAAAGCTGCTCAACTTGGTTGACTTCTTTGAGTCAGTCACCAGAGCTGTGGATGAAGGCAAGGTGGTTCATACAGCTTACCTTGATCTGCCCAAGGCCTTTGATACCATTCCCTACTCAGGAATTATAGAAAAACTCATTAAGCTGGACATCAACTCCTATATCACTAGGTGGGTTGCAAACTGGCTCACAGATAGAACCCACAGTGTGAAAGTAGCTGACTCCAAGACAGACTGCTGACCAGTCATGAGTGGAGTCCCACATGGTTTGGTCCTGGGTCCTCTCCTGTTTGGTATCTACTTCTCTGAAGTTAGGGCCAACATGAAGGGACTCTGGCTGACAAAGTTTGCAGACAATTGCAAGTTGGGAGCTGTTATTAACTCCCCAAGTGATGTTGACATCCTACCGAAAGACCTCACTGAGACCAATGACTGGTGTCAAAACCATGGCCTTAAGCTCAGTGCCAAAAAATGTGCCATCATCCCCTTTGGGAAAAACCCAGTTCCCATGAATTGTCACATCAATGGAAGTCCACTGAACACAGAAGACATTATAAGAGATCTGGGAACACAGGTTGACAGCAACCTCTCTTTTGACCACCACATTGCCACTGTGGTCAGAATGTCCTTCTATGTGGCACATCTCATTACTAAGGGTTTTGCATCCAGGAAGAAAGAGTTCATTGTCTCCCTCTACTTTCCCCTCATTAGGCCAGTCATTGAGTACAATGCCCCATTTGGCATGTACATCACTAGACACCTGCAACAAATGGAGAGGCCACAAAGATACCACACAAAGAGGATCCTAGGCATTAAATACTTGCCCTATATGGACAGACTAAAAAAACTCCAACTATTCTCTGTCTCACATCACCTACTTAGAGGCGATCTCTGCTTGACTTACAAAGCCATGTCTCACCCAGCTCTTTTAGAAAAGCTACATCTAAAGAAATTCCAATCCCTCTGCACCACACGCTCCAGAGACCTCAACCTCATTACCACAATCAACAGAACTTGCTGGAGGGACAGGTTCATAACCCAGAGACTGCCCATGCTATTGAATAGATTTTCCATACATGTCAAGCAGAGCACCTCACTGACCCTCTTCAAGAGAAATCTTGATGAGTGGATGAGAAATAGGAAATTCACCCCGCGGATCACTCCAGTAGCTCTACTCAACATAAGCACTGGGAACTAAGGTTGGTTGGCATGATGCCAGGGTAATCCTATGGGCTAGGCTCATAGAGGCTCCATGGCCATTAGCCTAGTACACACCTATGAACCTATGAAATGTTGTAGGTTTTCTTGTGCTTTTATAATTTGCAGTAAATTCCAGGTTTTGTCCCTTTGTTTCATTAAGATTCTATTGTTTTGGGGCAGCCATATAGCTGGGTTTAGGTTGACTCTCTTTTTTTCTTACTGGTGATCATTCATTTAGGATTGTGAGGAAAGATTTCTGGGCTGCTTCCTTGAGTAGTAAAGTTTTTATGTCTGACCATATTACCTTACTGACAATGTAAGCCTTGAGATATGAGATGATTATTATATGTTAAACTTGGTTAAGTTACATACAAATTTAAAATGATGACTTTCTTTGGAAATGAGTTGAGGTATTGTTGACAAACATGGGCAGATGCTCAGGTAGGGTACCTGTCTTGGCGATGTTAGTCTGCAATCTAATATTGATGCTGTATTTGTGGGTTTCTTGTATCTAGTTGGGGTGTCTATAAGTTGTTAAAATCCATAAAGATTGTGCTGACTGTTGGGATGTCAGAGTTAATTTGGATCCAGAGTGATATTAAAGTGTCCCAGAACTATAGGTTTTTGGAATATGTTACTGGATGCCCAGGACTAAATGTCTTCATGTACTGAGATGTTATTCCCAGGAGGGATGTATAGCACAGACATTTGTGGGGATTACGTTTTAGGAAGGAAATTAAAACTTCTGATTTCTTAAAGTGGGAGATGGCTCTGATGATATGATGAGATGTTTAGATGTCAGTGATATAGAATGGCTACTTCACTAACTGTTTTACCTGAACAATCTACTATAAGCATGCTCTATCCTGGTGGAAGTAATTTGTTGTCTTAAATGGAGGAATTTAACCAGGTTTCTATAGAGACTAGAATATTTGGGGTATGAAAGGTCAAAAAATCATGTAAATTGACTAGGTAAATTGACTAGTTTGTTTGATATGCTTCACAGGTTGATGTTTATGATTTTTAACCTTTTGTTTTGTGGAGTTGTTTTTGGTAATACTGAGGTGGTAGAAGTATTGGGGATTTGGTGAAGTTTTTAAAGCTGGTCCAGGGTTATTATGTATTTCTTTGTGGTGTTTTAGTAAGGAAGGCAGGTAAAATCTGGGATATGATGTTTTTATTTGTGGATTTGCTTTTTTTCCAGATGATGGATACATTTTTTTCAGATTTATTAGTGTGCACTAAAATAGATGAAGAGTAGAGGTGTTGTACACATTATTGACTATGGTGATAGTTTGTTTGGGGGATTTTGTTCCTCTGCTAGTTGAAGTGTGACTGAAAGGATAGTTAGTAGAGTAGTCCCCTTTGCTGGACAGCAGAAATACACAAACCACATAATTGGTTACTATACTGGCTGTACAGGGCAAAGTAGGAATAGGCACCAACTTGGCAGCAAGTCAACCTTTGTCTGAATGAGCATATAAGGTCACAGGTGCATTATTGTAAGCCTAACTATGAGTACAAATTGGACACATCCACCAAGGGTAATCACAAGGCCATCTTCACATATGCCTGCAATCTCAGAGGCAACAAGCCAACCCACCCTGTAATGGTGGTCAATCACACCACATACACACATATCATAGCTATAGCCAACCTGCTGCAGATGGGTTTAGGGCAAACATCACCCCCCCCAGCTCACCATCAATATAGGTGGATATGCATAGCACCTGCACCCCTCCCCTCATCATCAGGGAGCAGGTGCATACTGCCTAATCAAAATCAACAAAAGCAAGTCCCAGTGTGACCTGATAACATTCCTGTCTGCATCCTACATGAACTCAGGCATATGCCTCCAGCTCCATTACACACTGTATCCAAACAAAGCCTGAGCACCATTGACATCCCATCTACAAGGAGGACAGCCACATTCATTCCTCTATACAAACATGAATGATAAATGGTGGTTTATGCAATGTACTGGCCCTCATTGGGAGGAACATGACACATCAGGACCAGGAGTGCAATGAAGGTTCATAATTTGTTGATAGATGACAAGGGTATGATGTGGTTGTAAGTTGTGACTTATGATAGGCAGTATTGATGTGCTGGCTCTGTAAATAACTCTGGGCAATGTCTGAGGTCCTGTGATGTGTTTCCCTGTTTATGCCTTCAAGGTGGCATGCAGCATCAGCCAGCATACACTGCAGAGGAGAATGCAGCTATCACTGATGCAATAATACAGCATTATGTGGTGCCATTCGGCCTGAGCCAATAAAATCTGTGGGAGAAGACTGCTTTGTGGGATGACCTTGTCCACAGAATGAACACCTGGCTGCACATACGATCAGGTCAGGTATTGGGCAACTGACCTGATATGTCATGCACAGCAAAGGGCTGCTGCCATGGCCAGAGACCATAAAGCTACAGGTGGGGGCCCCACTTACGGCAACAGAGGAGCTCCTTGCCAGCCTTGGGGTAGCCCACACCCAACAGCCAATACAGGAAACACTGGCCATGAAGGTGGGCGGCACCCAGACAACAGGTGAGGAGCATCCAGGAAAGTCCACAATGCACATCAATTTAATCATGTAGCAGTCATATTGTCCTTCTATAGAGTATCTAGATGCATATGTCAGTTCAAACTGCATTTTGAGTGGGGTTTAGTAATGCACACAAGTGCAAATCTATGGAGAGGGACAGCAAATTGTGTACTATCATAGCTTGTACTGTACCTGTGCAAAAATGTAGTATTCATCTTGTACAAATGCCAAATGTGAATCTGCTGACAATATCTCTCCCCCCACAACTACATAGGTCCCTCTGGTCTGCATGTGAGACATCAGCCTGAAGCCGGTGAGTATGGGATTTTCCTGTTGTGGCTCACCAGGACCCCAGGCATGTTAAGGTCATGCATGTGACCATGCACACAACTGTTACTCTCAGCCAGTTTGCAATATCTGCATGTTCACGTGTGGTGGGGTTAACTGCATTGTATCACAGTGGTCATCACAGGGGCCTATTTGCAGGAGATGTCACATATCTGTAGAATACCTCACAACCTGTCATTGCAAGTAATCTGGACAAAGACTGACAAAATGGGGGTACAAAATCCAAAAACTAGGGACATATTTTATAAATTAGTGTTATACAGTGCATATAAATGGTTTATATACACCTGTTAGAATGCCAGGTATTTATGATATACAAAAATGAGAGCACAATAAAACATTTCCAAACCCTTCCAACCTTTCATGTGACTATAACCTGTACATTTCAATTGTAAAACAAACAAATCTTTTAGGGGAACAATTATGACACATAAAAAACTTACAAGAAGCTAGATGCATATGTGTGCACAGGCTGAAGTGAATATTGTGTTGAAGCAGCTTTCAATATTATTACAGCATTATGTCTTCTTGAATACACACCTGCCATCAATTACAGAGACTCTTTGATTAAGAGCAATTAATGGTCAGCATTCCTACCAGGATTGTCCTAAATGTATTCAGTTGCCTACTACAGCAGCGGACATAGTTCACATACAGCTTACGAAGCAGCAAAGGGATTTCATTTGTGAAAGGTATCAGCCCAGAGAAGGGTACACACACATTTCCACAGTATTGCATATACCATGGAATACAGTGAAGACAGTCATAAAATGGTGGTGGAAATATGGGTCAACAGTGACATTGCAAAGAACTGGACATCCCTCCAAATGTGTGGAAAAGACAAGACCCAAACTGGTCAGGGAGGCTGCCAGGAAACCTACAGTAACACTACAGGAGTTGCAGGAATCACTGGCAAGTACCAGTTGTGTACTACATGTGACAACAATCTCCCATATTCTCCACATGTCTGGCCTATGGGGTAGGTTTGGAAGATGGAAGCCTTCTCACACACAAAACAACATCCATGTCTGGTGAATTTCTCAGGAAAAATACATCAGATCCCCCAATAGCATGTGGGGAAATGTGTTATGGTGTAATGAAACCAAGGTTACACTTTTTTGGCCACAATACCAAAAGGTTTGTTTGGAACAAGAACAACATTGTGCATCATCAAAAGAACACCATCACCATGGTAAAGCATGGTGATGGCAGTGTCCTGTTTTGAGGTTGCTGTTCATAAGCTGGAAGTGGGCCTTTAGTCAAGTTTGAGGAGATTAGGTACAGTTCAAAATACCAGTCCCTTTTGGCCCAAAATCCTCATGTGTCTGCTAGAAAGCTATGGATGGAGAGGACTTACACCTTTCCACACAACAATGACCCATACCAAACATCAAAATCCATAAAATAATGTCTTCACCAGAAGATAATCAATGTTTTGGAATGGCCCAGCCACAGTCCACACATACATTCAATAGAGAATCTGTGGGGTTCCCTGAAGAGGCCTGTGCAGAAGTGATGCCCTCACAATCTGACAGAGTTGGAGGGCTTCTGCAAGGGAGAGTGTACAAATATTGCTAAGTCAAGAAGTGCCATGCTGATATACACCTTCCCAAGAGGACTGGCTGCTGTTATGAAATCAAAAGGTGCTTTAACAAAGTATTAGTTTAAGTGTGTGCAACCAGCCAATTGAATGTATTTTAACTTCTACTTTACCCCTAACTGATGTGTTTGTTCTTCAATTGGAGTGCACAGGTTATAGGTCACATTATAGGTGGGAAATGTTATCACATGATTTCTGTGGTCTCATGTTATATATCAGACAAACCTGGCATCTTAACAGGGGTGTCTACACTTATAATACCCACTGTAAGCTTAGAAGGTAGTTAGTATCACCGGTTCTGTTGTAACATACATGTACTGTAGGTTTTGAAGTGTGAGATTCAAAATATGTCATTACATAGTGACACCAGTCCTCATATCATCCCTGTAATGTGTCAGACAAACACATGATTTATGATGAACAGACCAGAGCCACACACGTAGACATTCAGTGACACTCTGCACAGTTGAGAGGTATGTTCTGTATGAGTTGCCACTGTGCAATACAGATGAACAGCAATTATGTGTACATGGGTGCAGTGTGTGCTACTTGAAAGCCCATCACCTACTAACATTACTCACATATCACAGAGGTGTATATTAGTAGTAACATTAAGTGAAAAGGGCTGCACTGCATGATGTTGAGGGCCTGTCCAGGGTGTGTATGTAGTGGTCTGACTGTGTTGTAAATGTCAACAGTTGGCTATTGTGAGGTCTGTGTAATGCCCATGTGCCACCTCACCTGTATGTGTGTGTGTGTGTGTGTGTGTGTGTTTGTGTGTGCATGTCTGCATGTGTAGCAGCAAACGGTATAGTGCAGGCATTAATTTACATATGCTGTCTTCCCCCACAGGTGGTCATGGTGGTCGCGGTCCCTCCTACTCAGAATCTGATGTCAGTATCTCTGCAGACTCTGGCAATGATGATGGTCATATTCAGGCAGAGGTGGTGTTGTCAGGGGCTGAATGTGTGCCATCAGTTGGCATCCCAGAGTCATCCACAATGTTCCCACACACAGTCACAATGCCCACACATGCCCCATCCCCAGCAGCAATAGATGATGCACAGTTGACAGGTGGTGGAGTGGAACGGGCTAATGTGGTGACTATGGCAGGTGTGAGTGTAGACACTGGCCACAGCCACAGTGCAGACGAGGTCCCAGAAAGGCGGAAGGACAGGGGTGCTCACAGGAAGACTGTTACTCATCAAGGCGCTGTTCCAAGTGCCACAGCAGGTGGCACCAGATGCATGTTTCAGGCTGTCATGGATGCATATGCATGTAGTGAATGCAACACCAGACAAATAGTCAGGGTGGTGGATGCAACTCTTCCTGATTTACGTGGCGACATATGTGACCTTATTGAGGCCACACACCAAAATACTGAGGTCATGAATAGACAATGGGGTGAGAGCTTGGCAATCCTCAACTGTGGCATGTAAGTGCTAGAGAGTGTGATGGGAGATGGGAGTCAGCCACGTGGATGTAGGTCAGCACCTACATCAGCTGATTGTCTACGGGGCCATGCACCTTCACACTCCTGTAGTGGCAGTGACACCAGCACTACCAAAGGTGGTTTGCTATCCACATCACAATGGAGAAGATCATCCACAAGTTGTCCTGGATGGTCCCATCACGGACATGATTCCAGCAGACAGCAGTCACCATTGTGAAGCAGTACTGCATCTGGCCTTGGGCCTGGTGGTGCCTTTGAGACCTCTGGAAGGGCCAGTTCATGTGTCCATGGCCTGCCATGTACGATCCACAGTTGTCCAACATACCCCTGTGTAGGGCAGCCACATGGCAGGACTGTGTGCATACATAGACACACACATCTGTATCACAGGCAGGTCACCTCCAGATGCACACGGCACCTTTGCATAGCCCATCGATAGGATACCCTTCCAAACACACACACATGGATGTCAACCGTATGGCCCAGTCTAGGCCTCTGGCAAAGCCACAACATAACCTGTGCATATGATGAGACCTGTGCCACATCACTGTCAACCATACCATCAATGCAGGGACTGGCTAATATGGGTCTGATGCATAGGGTGAATATAGTACAGTGTAGCAATGTAATACTGTGTAACGTGCTGTCTGCTTGCATTTATTATGGGTACACATAAAGGTGTATATACCTTATTAGCCCTGATTCATTATTGATGTTAGTAACACTGACTGAATGTAGTGTAGCATGCTGTATTCTGTTTGTGTTCCAGGTTTCTGTGTGTCTGCAGGCTGTGGCCCTGCAGACATTAAATGTGGAGTATGGCAGAGTGGAAATACACCAACTGTTTCATAGCCAAGGTACAGTTTTATATGTACAGTTACCAGGCGTATGCATGCAACAGTGTGTGATGGACACTGTTGTTAGACAGTGTGACCTGGCATACATACCCCTTGTCACAGACAGGTTGCCTTCAGACATGTCACCTCAGTGTTGTGTAGTACCAGAGGCTCATACATATGGAACAGGTTACTGGAGTACTATTAGTATGTCCCTCACAAGCTTAGCCATTAGATTGACCACAACAGATTCATGTGTCAGCACTTTTTGCCCCTGCCATTTCTTTCCCATACACTCAACACTGATGCAATTGGTGAAGGCATGCATGGTACTGTGTATGACAGGTTTGTGGTATGTATAACTGAGTTCACAGGGTAGAACAAGGAGACAAAATGTTATATCCTTTGCATATACCCAGAAAAAACTGACACAGGGAATGTGCATACAGTAACACAAACACAGTTGGCAATAGACAGGTTCATAAACCTACATATCAACTTTAATACACTATAGTGCTGCATACACATGACACCCCATGTAGATTATATGCATGGGACATAACCCATTACCTCTTACAACATGTAATTTTGTGAATGCCTTCATAGATGGTGAAATAACTCACCAGAAATAGCAACTGGTGTCATCTATTGTTCATACCAGCCTGGACATTTGATAGGGTAACAGACATTGTATCAGCATAATCTTTTAGTCAGGTATGATATCTGATGCTAGCATGTGTGTCATTATACTAACTGTGACCTATTTGGCAACAATATTACATACATGGCCATTTTTAGGGGACACAGACCACTTATGGGTTGCACACATTCAGATATTCCTTAGACATCTGTACAGATTTCTGGAATGGCCTGTACAATGGTTTAACATGCTGTATGTGAGGCAGATGACATTAACATGCTATGTAAAGTAATGCCATTGGGAGGGGGTAAACAGGCATGGATGGTACACACATCAAAATGGCATAACCCACACAGGATGTGATTCACACACACAGACACACACACACTCACTCTACCTATCTAGTGAATCATACTATAGTGTTACACAGTTATCGCACGTGCTACAGAACTTACTGGGCTGACTCCTGGCCAAAGTTGCTAATAAGAGGAATGACATCAACAGGACTGATAAAGTAGGGCACTGGGTGGGAAACTTATCAAAATAATTCTTCTCATACAGACACACACACACACACACACACACACACACACACACACACACACACACACACACACACACACACACACACACACACACACACACTTTGGATTTGAGAGTAGAGCCCCTGGCTATCTAGTGATTTGCACTATAGTGTTACACAATTATCGCACACGCTATGGAGCTTACTGAGCTGACAACTGCCAAAGGTGCTGATAAGGGGAATGACATCAGCAGGACTGATAAAGTAGGGCAGTGGGTGGGAAACATCAAAATACTTTGTCTTACAAACATACACACACATTTGCCAGATCTGAGAGAAGAACCCCTGCCTATCTAGTGATTTGTACTATAGGGTTACACAGTTATCACACATGCTACAGAGCTTACTGGGCTAACTAATGGCCAAAGGTGCTGATAAGAGAAATGACATCAGTAGGACTGATAAGGTGGGACACTGGGAAGTGTTGTGGGTGGGAATGACCTAAAACTGTTTCACCTACAAACAAACACACACTGCCTCTACTCTCGCACACACAACTGTCGCACACACGCACACACACACACACACACACACACACACACACACACACACACACACACACACACACACACACACACACACACACACACACACACACACACACACACACACACACACACACACACACACACAGACACACACACACACACTCACACACACAAAGGCAGGTGATGTGATATTATAAACCCATCCTCAGCACTATTACACAATGGGGCTCACCTTTTATGCTGGCACTTGCAACTGTTTACAACTGGTATGCCACTGTACACAGCAGGGCATCACTGTATGCCATTCAGGGTATCCGTGTGTGTGAATCACACTGTTTGTGTACCCCTGTGTCTCTCTCTCTGTCTATCACTGTCTTTCTCTCACTTCCCCACATCTATGTGTGTGTATGCTTGACATATGTTATCTGTTGAAATATATATTTCTGTGTATCTCACGCTACAGATGCAGATATATCAAATATAGGCCACCTACAGCTAGCTGAGGGTAATCCTGTCTGATGTGTGTGTGGGGACAGTTAAGGTATACATAGCTGTCTGTATGCATAGACATATATACACAATACAGCCATATAGTCCGATGTGGATTCCAACATGTCCTGTGATTCTCTAAGTGTAGGAGCATGCTCAGTGTGACCTTCTATAGTTAGAGTGGAACTCCATTCCAGAGATAGGTGTAATCCAGTCCAGGGTTTTGTGTGCTACAGCTATACCTCTCAGGAGTACACAGGACTTTCCTCAGGGTACTGGGTTTGCTTAGCAGACATTTCTGACATATCTGTAGTCTAATAATGCAATCTATGGTGCCATTTGCAATGTATTGTGTTATTACCTAGTGCCAAATATCCTCAGATCATCACAGTGCTTTACCAGAGGAATACTAGTTGTATGATGCATAGACCAATATTATGAGGGCAGCTGTGTACATTCTTGCCCAACAAGGCCATTTGTGAGGTATGGCTGCAGCCAATTTAGTGATAACATGCTGTGTAAACAGTCTAGCCACTTGCTGATATACTGGAGGGGTATATCCTGCTTGTGTGGTATCTTTCTAACCTGAGATATCATATCCTTCTCTGGGCATACCTCTCACCTGTACATTTTTTGGCATGTTGTCCAGGTGATTGGCTAGAGGTTTCATCCTTTCTACGTAAACTTGTGTTTTTATGGCAAGTTAGTTGCATATGATTGAAGACTGACATTACTAATTCAGACTACATAACCTTCAGACAATTTCCGCTACTGCAAACTCCTCACCCTACCAACTTTTTCAGTATGTAAGGGCGATATTTATAACACATGTCTATCTATCATTGTGTCTTTGTACCACTTTTATTTCTGCTCTTGACCAGATGTCTTGTTGACAGAGTTTGGGAGTTATGGGTCTGGGTACAGAGTGCATTCTACTGTGCAGGCATGTCCATTATATGTAAAAGCAAACATAAGAAAAAAGGATTAGTGAAAATAACCACTGGCAACAGTACCAAAAAGCACTTATATTAACAAAAGTCTTAGCACCTCGGCTACACTGCCTTCAAGATGTCTATTATATGTGTGGTATATTCCACATAGCACTGTGACTTCCAGGTATGTCAGTGGCAGAGCAGTGGGTGCCACTGACATGCATAATAGTTAGCACTGCAGTTATCTGCACATGGCCCTGTCAAATACAGCAATGTACCTAATGAAGTACAAGACGACTGCTAGGAGAGCATGCTGGCCAAATCCTGACAGTATTAACCACACATACACATAAACTCATTGACCCCTGCATATTGCAGACAGGCAACATGTTTTCATGTGTATTGTACAGCCCTGTCAATGTGTGCTATGCTGCTATTTCCTGCAAACATACATGTTACTGCATTTCTGTGGTTATATGGCGGGGAGCACACCTGTCAACTGTACACATTTGCACAGACTATGCTGATATTTGCTATACATTTTGGTTCCATTTACCATACTAATGTGCCCTGTCTTGGCGACCAGAGGCATATCAATAAAGAGCACAGGTCAGATTGTAATGGCATACATTTGAGTTTCAGACGTTTTACCCTTAATAGCCTTACTGCAACTGTGTGTCCTGCTGTGCTATCATTGTGTAAGTCTGTAGGAGGGTAATTCAAAAATGCCCCCATTTGTGTGCCTTTACCAGCCATTTTTCTTTGGTTGTCTACAGCTGACTTTCTGTGTGGGTGTCATAGGTAGGTACTAGGCTATCTGCCCGAGGGCATTTACAAGCCTAGCCAGAGTGTGTCAGCTTTTGCCATCCCATTGATTAATTAACTGAGCCTCTGTCAAGAAGAGCCAATGAAGTGATCCCCGGGGTGTATTTTCTGTTACGCATCCACTCATCAAGGTTTCTCTTGAAGAGTGTTAGTGAGGGGCTCTGCCTAATGTAGTTAGGAATTTTGTTCCAAAGCATGGGGAGTCTCTGTGATAGGAATCTATCCTTCCAGCATGTTCTATTTATTGTTGTGGCGAGGTTTAGCTCACTAGAGTGAGTAGCTCGCAGTGACTTGAATTTCTTTAGAAAGAGCAAGTCCATCAATTCTGAGTTGGACATGGCTTTGTTAGTCAGGCAAAGATCACCTCTGAGTAAGCAAAATGCCACTGAGTACAGCCAGAGTTTTTCCAGTCGGGCTGCATAGGACATATGTTTGAGGCCAGTAATCCCCTTGGTGAGGTACTTTTGTGGTCTTTCCAGCTGTTGGAAGTGTGATGTGAGGTACATCCCAATGGGGGCATTGTACTCTATGATGGGTCTGATGAGTGATGAGTACAGGGGCACTATAACCTCTTTATTTCTAGATGCAAACCCTTTAGTAATTAGATTGGTTACATAAAAGGATTTCCTAACTACTTTGGCAATATGATTGTCAAAAGGGAGATTACTATCTACCTGGGTCCCCAGATCTCTTATTACCTCTTCTGTATTAAGGGGGCTGCCATCTATGTGATAATTCGTGGGTGTTTTGTTTTCCCCAAACAGGATGACTATACCTTTTTTGTCATTTAGCTTGAGATCATGACTTTGATATCAGGTGTCTGTCTCAGTAAGGCCATTTTGGAGAATGTCCATGTCAGCCGGAGAGTCAATTATGGCTCCCAGTTTGCAGTCATTGGTGAACTTGGTTAGCCATAGTCCTCGTGTGTTTGCCTGTATTTCTGAGAAGTATACGCCAAACAGTAGGGGTCCCAGGACTGAGCCTTGTGGACACCACTTGTGACTGGTTTAGAGTTGGACTTGGTGCCCACTACTCTTACCATGTGAGTTCTATCTGTAAGCCAGTTGGCAGCCCATCTCATGACGTTCATAGGTTCATAGGTTAGTACTAGGCTAACTGCCCTTGCGAGTCATTGTAAGCCTAGACAATTATCCCTTGTGAGACTCAAACCCTGCACCTTGTGTTTGTAAGGCAAACACTTTAACCATTAGGCCACCCTCCCACTAAATTGTACGATTCAATTAAAAACCCAGGGCTTGTCCGGGTTTATATTCAGGCTGGTGAGTTTTTCTATAATTCCTGAATGAGGAATGGTGTCAAAAGCCTTGGTAAGGTCAAGGTAGGCTGTGTGAATCACCTTCCTTTCATCTATTGCCTTGGTGACTGTCTTGAAGAAGTTAACCAGGTTTAGTAAGCATGATCTGCCCTTAACAAAGCCAAACTGGGTCAGGTCAAGTGTTTGGAGGTTCCCAATGCTTTTGTTAATGAGTTCCATGATGATGCGCTCCATAACCTTGTAGACCAGGCTAGTCAGGCTTATGGGGTGATAGTTACCAGGGTCAGTTGTGGCCCATCCTTTGCAGAATGGAATAACCATTGCTGTTCACCATTCTATGGGCACATAGCCTGTGGAGAGGCTGAGGTTGAACAGTGTGTTTAGGTGGAGGGTTAGTTCGTTCTGTAGTTCGTGCAAAACACAGCCTGGGACACCATCTGGCCCCATTGACGCTGTTCTTTTGGCTTTTGAAAGGGATGTTTTCACCTGTGCATCTGTGATTTCCGGGACACTACACTTTTCCAGTATTGTTGTGGGCCCTTTTGGGGGGTGAGAGGGGGGGTGAAGTTTGCACTGAATCTATCTGCCAGGATGTTGGCAATATCAGTAGGTTCAGTATATTTTGTGCTATTTTGCACTAGCTCACAGCATATCTGTGAGTTGCCACTTAGATTATTGACATAGCTAAAGAAGGCTTTGTGGTTATTTTTTGAATCCTTGGCTATTTTTCTTTCGAAGTTAGCCTTGGATGATTTTATGAGGGACCTTAGTTTCTTACTGATACTGATCAGGGATGTCTTTCCTTCTTGGGATTTGCTTTTTTTCTGAACTAGTTTCCTCCTTCTATTATATAGTCTGTTTATGGCAGGGTCCACCAGACTGGTTTCCTTCTCTTAGGGGAGTGAGTCTTGGTTTTGCTAGGGATGGCACGATCCATGCATTCTTGTAGGTGCTCATAGAGTGCATTTGTAAAGGTTCCTGCATCTTGGACACTGTTATCCTTTAGCATGGGGGCTGTGAAACATACCACCTCTGTCTTAAGTAAAGTGAAGTTTGCTATAGAAAAGTTTTTCACTGTGGTTTTCTTGGTTGGGGGTGGCAGTGTGGTGTGGACATCCAGAGTGATTAGTTTATGGTCTGATCTAACCAGTGATGGGTTGACCTCCGGTGTGGAACACCTGTCGCCCATGTTGGTGAAGACCGGGTCCAATATGTTTTCACCTCTGGTAGGGGAGTTTACCAGCTGATCCAGGGCATTTGAGTTGATAAATTCCAGGAAACGCTAGACCTGAGAGTTTGTACTTGAGTAGTTTTCCCAGTTAACGGTAGGGTAATTGAAATTGCCCAATATCAGGGTGTTCGGTAGGACCTTCATGTTCTCCAGTGTCTCCAGAAAGGTGGAGTGGTGGTCCTGGGTTAAAGAGGGTGATCTGTTGCAGGCCACAATTTGCATTGCAGATTTGCCTGATGTTAGTTGCTCATGGATGATCTCAGAGGTATCATGCTGCACCACTAACCTGGAGGTGTAGGTATCCTTGATGAATATGGATACACCCCCTCCTTTTATGTTTCAGTCCATGTTCTGTGGCCGAAATGTGTGGTATGAGTTGAGCCCAGTAGTGCTGGGGTGCTCTGTGGAGCCTTGAACCAGATTTCAGTTACTGCACAGATGTCAATGTTCTCCATACTGAGGAGTGCTTCGAGTGCATGCATTTTGAGATTTAAACTCCTGGCGTTGAGTAGCATAACCCTCATTGTTTTTATTTGTGCTGTTTAAGGAGGTGGGTTTGACTTTTGAGCCTTGCCTAAAAAAGGCACTATGGGGGTAGCAAGAGCCTTGGCCAGTATTCAAAAAGCTACGTGTGACAGGTGCAAGCCATCTTTTGTGAAGCAACGAGGCTTGTTGAGCATGTCATCCCAGTCCGGCTGACACTGGATCCCCTTTGAATGTCATCAGAAGCTTAGCCAATTGTTGAAATTAATCATTTTTTCTTTATACTGCGGTATCATTCTTGGTGAAGGCAGGATGTGACTCAGGGTCAGGATCATACCCGCTTGGGCTACATGATCAGAGAGCTCTTCCATGTCTCTTTTTATGTAGTCCCGGGAGGTACATCTCAGGTCATTCATACCAATATGAACAAAGACAGAGTCATATTTGTACTTGTTCTGGAGTGACCTGAGTGCTTGTGTTATGTGGCAGATTCTGGCTCCTGACAGGCAGTTAACAGTAACCTTCTACTTGTCCAGCCTAGTGAGTGGGACGTCAGTGTGCCTGACTATAGAGTCACCTATTACTAGTGTGTTAGGTATGCCTGTGACCTGTGACCCCCCCCCTAGTTAATTGTCCCCACACATATACTGCACTGGGATTTACCACCTTGGGTACTACTGCATAGTGTGGGGAGGCCAGTTTTGGGCAGACATTTCCTGGTGTCCCACATAGCTGTCAGTTGTCTGCTGCTATCCCAGTAACCCACCCCATTCCCTTGCATGCATGCAGCATTACCACAGATATGCTAGTAAAACATGCTAATTCCTTCATTTATTATTAAAAAGACTGACTTACCTTGTGCCTGCGGCATTTGTGAGGATGGTGCTTGAAGGCCGCCTATGTTGGATGCACACAGTACACTGCCTATACATGGTAAGTTACAGGTAATGTGATGTGTGTGTCATCCATTTTACTGTGTGTGTGAGTCAGAGAGAGGTGACAGTCCCTGGCGTCCCTACAGTGTCAGTGTGTGTGCTATGCATTGCCTCTTTGGGAAGGCCTGAGCATACTGCACATGCCTCCATCTGCCTACAGGAGCAGGCTCAGGGGGCTCCTCCTCTGAGTCCCTCTGTGCCTGTGGGCACCTTGGTAATAGTGGTGGGCTGTGTGGCCCTTCCCCGCGCTGTTCCTGCTGTAGCTGTTTCCACAGGATCATATTGTGTAGCATGGCACATACTATGAACATGTGTGCACATGTAGCTGGAGAGTACTGCAAGGATCCACCATATATGTCAAGGCAGTGGAACCATGACTTGATCATCCCAAACACATGCTTTATAATATTCCTGGTTTGTGCGTGTGCCTCATTATGGTGTTCTTTTTTGGGTGTTTGTGCATTTCTGATGGGTATCATTA
Organism: Protopterus annectens; assembly: GCF_019279795.1. Classification (NCBI taxonomy): domain Eukaryota; kingdom Metazoa; phylum Chordata; order Ceratodontiformes; family Protopteridae; genus Protopterus; species Protopterus annectens. Next base: position 1,428,198,166 of record NC_056731.1, on the reverse strand, counting down.
TCCACAGCTCCAGTGCATAGCCAGCATCCCCCACCAGATGGCCATATGGGATGCCCCCACTGGCAAATGCCTGGTACACCTGTGATGAATGCCAGATGTGGGAATCATGATAACTTCCAGGGCTGCCAGCACACACATTCATGATAATGCCCTGGGCATTGCACATGACCTGGCAGTTGATGGAGGGGAATCCCTTGCAGTTTATGTAGACCCTACCATCTTCACTGGATGGTGTTTTTATGTAGATGTGTGTGCAGTCTATCACACCCAGTACCACCGGGTATTCTGCTACATGGTGAAAGAGATGCATATTGCTGGTCCTTTCCTCACAGGTGTTGGGGAAGTAAATGTGCTCACTGGCATGTGGTAGCATGGCATCCAGGAACTGGTGGAGTACCCTGGATGCAGATGCCTGTAAGACCCCCATGATGTCCCCAGTAGGTCTTTGGAAAGTACTTGTAGCTAGAATTCTTAAGGCTACACATACCTTGATATCCACTGAGATGGGTTTCCCTCTGTTTGCTCTAGGTCTGAGTTTAGGCTGGCACAGCTCGGTGATTTGGTGAAATATGTCTTTGCCCACCCTGTAGTGCTCTACTATCACCAGATCATGTAGCCCCTTGTAAGTTACCCTTGGTCTGAACAGTCTTCAACTATTCCTCGGTCTGTGGCAGTTGTCAGCATTATCCTCCTCACTGCCCTCAGCCTCTGGCACATACTGATGGATCAAAGCAATGGCAGCCCCTAACATTTTTCCAGTTAAAATTCCCCTGCATGTGTACACTAACTGTGCAGAATTTGTAGGAAAAAACAGATTGCAAGGTGTTTGCATAGTTTATACTGTTGTGCTGCAGATGCTGCCTCCATGATTGGCTGACTATGATGCATTCCACCTGCTAGCTATGCAGTTTGTTCTTGATTGCTTTTATTCTGCTATTTCCTTTTTTTCCTTTTATTCCCTTCCCATTTCTGCCCCTTTTAAGCCCCAAGGGGTGCTGCGCAAATGTGGTACCCAAGTGTAAAGAGTCCTGCTATTTCTGTTTTTTTTTTTTTTTTAATGTTTTAGACACGGTGCGTGCTGCAAAAACCCATTTAGCTAATGCAAACACAAAGAAATCACCCTCCCTGGATGCGAACATGCTCTTCATTTCATGGAATAAGTCAATACAGCCTTAGACACATGCCCTTGATTAGCTCTGCTTAATTTTTGCAGAAATGTATTCGATCCAAATACATTTCTGCAACTAACACTATTCTTGCACGGATGCCTGCCTGCTTCCTGAATCACAAATTCACCTCATTTGCATGTTTTTCACCTGCAAATGAAGTAATTAGCATTATGCAATGGTGTCCATGCAGGAATAGTGTAGGGAGGCTTGGGCACGTCAAAAGAGTAGTTTACTGGATCGCTCAGTGGCCATATTCCATGCAGGAGTGGCTACACATTTCCTGCATGGAAAAATTAGGTTATTGAATCCCAGGGATACTTTATAATAGGTAATTCTTGTCTTCTTAAAAAATAAAAGGGACCACTCTCTTGTAGGTCAGTGATTGCTTTTGCATCAAATTCAGAACAGCCAGAGTGGGACAATGTCAAAAAAGATTAAGGAGGAAAAGTGTCTGTATAAAAGAGAAAATAGTGCAGCTTAAACTTTTTCTATGAGAGAAGGCCATGGTGGAGAAATAAGCATCAATAATTACTTTCTGACACTGCTATCTACCATTAATGCTTCAGAAAAAAAAAAAAAACATGACAAATAGACAAAACACTGGGCTGATGTTTTCAGGATAATGGACAACATGCAGAGTACAGCAACTAGTATGTTTATAAAATATCAGCAAGCTAATTAAAATTATTACTTAGAAAGAAACTGATATGACATGAAACAGTGCATGAAAGTGATTATAGCAGAGTTAACCTGTTTTGATTGACTGTAGTAGAACAACAGGAGAGAAAGAAACAATGCAGCGTTATGTTGGTGTGTCTTTCGGCTTTTCCCGGTTAGGGGTCGCCACAGCGGAACTCTGTTTCGCTAATGATTGGCAATAGATTTTTAGGTGCCAGCTCTGACACACAACCTTCAACAAAGGTACGCCCATTCACGCATGTCTCCACACAGAAGACGCTCTAGCTGAGAATCAAACAGAACAACGTCTTACTGTAAGGCGACAACGCTACCGCAGCACCACCACCGCAGTTATATACTTTAAAAACTCTGGTTAAAAACTGTATTTATAATGCACTTTAAAAAAAACGTTTGTTACAAAAACTAATTAAGGTCAATAACAGCTTGAAATATCTCCACTGGTTGACTAATATATGCAATTGCTGAAGTATTGCTTCCGTGTTAGGTAATGCCTTGCCATTAACACTTTCAAGAAATATAAAACAATGTCCAAGCCTTTTACAACACAGTCACTGTCTAATACTGTGGATAGAGTGTAGTTTCCTTTATGTCCACTTTTATTCTGCTACATGGAGGAAAATAAACTATTATGTTGGAATGCAGTATATACACTTTACATACTGCTATACTGCTAAGGAGGCTAGCAGTTGACTTGTCACAGCTTTCAATTAATTTAAGACAAGTGGCAAGCTATTTGCAACAAAGAAGTATTTTCTGCTCTTTTTTGGGTAATGCAGTTAATTGTTATTATACTCGATTAGCAAACCATTTAATCCAAAACTTATAATCTATTTCAAATTAATTTAAACAAATAGAAAGCCATTTTACTCCAAAAAGTATATTCTGCATTTCCTGAAACTGTAATGGAAGAGCAGACTTCCTCTTGCTTGCTTGTAATGTGCTGCAGACAAAAAACATTGGCAGGTTGCAAAGCAAAGACATTTGCTCGTGGTTTGCAATCACCTATAACCCCATGCCTGGACTTTTGCCTTGATAATATATACTTTGAACAGATACTGAAATAAAAACAAAGACAGTTGATCGACATAATATCAGCTTAGTAGCAGAGTCTAATATCAACAGACAGAAGCATTACTAGGAATTAACAACCACGGAATGTGTGTTACAAATTATGTGAACCAATACGCAGGCATTGAAAGTAGTTAATGGTTTCTTTCATTTCATGTTGAATTTTAGATACAGAAACAAAGAAGAACTTTCTGTTTACATATTAGGTATTTCAAGTCTATTTAAATGATCAGTGTGCAAATATACTGTGTAATATAACTGTGCTGTTAGGGCGCAAATGGAAAAGTCGCCATCACTTAACAAGACGAAAAAAAAAAGTTATCTGACAGCTTACAACTCAATCAGGAATACTGAGAATACTGCAAGATTTTTTCAGAGTCCTTAATTTTTCTTCATTGTACTTTTATTATTAGTGCAGATAAATATTTGTGCTGTTTTCCTGTGATACTGTTTGTTATTTGTGGTTTTCCTTCTCAGTGAATTTGCTTTTACATTACACAGTGACACTGTGGTACTGTGTATGGAGTTCTTGCAATCCTGCTCCGGGATATTGCAGGTTTCATTTAAGAAATAGACTTTGTTTAAGATGCAATGCGAAAAAAATAGGGCAGCCCATTGGCGCATTAGTTAGCATTTCACCGTGTTTGGTTCTGCAGATTGATTTTCAGCGGAGATTCCTTTCTGCATGGAGTTTGCATGTTCTCCCTTTGTTTGTTTGAGCTTTTTCTGAACGATCTAGTTTTTTTTACCCTCATCCCAGAAATTAACTTAACATGAATCAGCACTCCTTTAAATTGCCCTTAGCATGCAGTGTGTGTGAAAACTATGTAATGGGGTGGTCTCTCCTTCCAGGATTAGTTTCTTTACATTGGACCCAGTGAGCACTAGGATAGTCTGCAGCTCCCTTGTAATCAGAAATCGATTAAGTGATTACTCCAAGAATGAATCAATACATGCTTCGAAATGTATATGATTTTCTCCTATTACCTAGCACTACCTGCAAAATTACTTTTTTGTTTTGAAAAATCTTTTTTATTGATCCTTTAGACACTGCGGTGGTGCTGCTGTGGTAGCGTTGTCGCTTCGCAGTAAGACGTTGTTCTGTTCGATTCTCCGCTAAAGCGTTTTCTGTGTGGAGACATGCGTGAATGGGCGTACCTTCGTTGAAGCTTGTGCGTCAGGGCTGGTAACTCGGTACTTAAAAATCTACTACCAATCATTAGCGGACCGGAGTTCCGCTGTGGCGACCCCTATCCGGAAAAAGCTGAAAGATACAACATTGATCCTTTAGACGTTATATACGGTTTGTCGTGGTGGAAATTATTCCTTTTCCACAGTTATGTTGACTATTTCTAATTATGGGAGAAAAACTAAAAAAAGTCACATTTTAAACAGTAGTTTCATATATACAGGAACAGTAGTTGGATATATAACAACCAATACATTTATGCCAATTGCCAAATCATCATTAAGTATTGACAGCCCATATTTTTAATTGAAAAGTAAAGCATTAATAACCATATTTTTGAAAACTTTGGAGTGTAAATGGAATATATGTAGAATGTGTTGAGAGAATGCTCATAGATTATGTGTGACTGTTACCGATGTAGGAGGTATACTTCATAGATGAGCATTTTGCTGATTTAAAATGTAAATGTACACACATTTGTGCTCCTTCTGTACCAGTGGATCAAAAATGCATTCTGATATTTTGCAGGACAGATTAGCAGCCCTGAGCAATGCCATGCTGTGCCAATAGTTAATGTAATGTATGAAGGAACGTGGCACTAAAACTCTGAAGGACTGCAGTCACCCTGTAGATTAAAGATCTAAACTATCTTTTTTCTAAAGAGTGGCAAGGCTGTTGCTAAAAAGTTGAAGAGAAGGACAGATCACAATAAAAGCACTAGTAGAAAAAAAGGCATGAGCATTCAGCATCCTGTTATTTCATATGAACAAAAGAGAAAAGTATGTATCTGTTATACAGACTGCAGTTTGATTTTAGTGATTATCTTTATAGATGAGGTGATATTAATTTCTTTACACATTGTACACTGTGCTTAACCATAAAAGTTACACTATTTAACTACTTCATTTTGTAACTCAGTTACTTTGGAAAGGTGTCTACAATGCTCATATCACAAAACAAGCAGGATTAGATTTGATGTTATTGCCTTCCTTGATCAGCATTGGTAAATAATATAAATGTCTTACAAACATTTTATTCATATTATTTTACCTCTCTAGTAATAGCAAACGTGGAAAATTTCACTTTCACACAACAATGGCTGTGAGTGTTATCTATCATGGCTATGAAATTTCGTTTTGGCAGTTGATGATTAAAATTCTAGTTTAGGTGAGGTGCAGTTGTATGATGCACCCCACATTCATCTATTTAAAGTGTTGTTTCAGTGTTCATGTCTGCCTAGTATAAGTACTAACAATATAACTTCAAAGTGCTTCCTGTCTGTGCTGTTTGTGAAAGCAGCCAGTGTCCTGTTCTTTGCAGTGATAATGTCACACTTTCCATGTAAATAATTGTAGTCATTAGGGAACAAAGCTTTCCTTGAGATACACAACACTGTAATAATGATTGAAATCTGCACCAAGCTGCAGAAGGTCTAAGGCTGAGAAGGACCGGTAGTGTCCCTTTCAATTCAAAATTCATTTACATTTAAATGAGCTGATTTGCAATGAATCAGGCTCAGAATTATATTTGCTAAATTGGCTTAGCATTAAGTAAATTAACTTTGTTATCTGCTATATGACCAAACTAATTATGAGTCAGTTAACAGTGACATACAGTCTATAAAGAAAACACACATACAATGATTGCATTAATGGTGCTGATGCTTTTTGGAATGCTTGCTCAAGGTGTCCATGAATAATTATTCAGACTGTATCATTTGTGCATCAAAACCATGATTGTGGACCTTCAGATAGAAATTATCTTTTAAAAATTCTTAAGATACATACTTTGAAGAAAGCGTAAATGAGAAAAACAAGTTTGACTCCTTGTAAGCCATACAGTAAATCCATAAATTCCATAACATTATGGCTGCTGAAGAAACTAAAAAATAAAGCTCATTTTGGTCAACCTGTCTTTCATTCTAACATCTGCTTTATAAATTTTCATTTAATTATACATAACTATGAATGAAACCAACACTGCCAGAGGTTATTCATTTTTTCACCAGATGTCATGATAAAATCGACATGATGAACTATAGAATGCTGAGTCAGTATGAAAATATTATAGGCTATATAGACAACAATGGAACTCTTTTTAGCACAGGTATCTTAGATACTGAAATTCAATAAGTTCATATTGTCTACTAGGCAACAGATTTGTCCAAGAACTCTGAAACACAAAGACCACACCACAATTTACATTGTGATGGATTTATTAGATGCCAGACCACAATAACTCATTGAGTTTAATGCAATACATGACTATAAATTAGTGACTAACAATTCAACTTAAAATACCAAACAGTGCAATAACTACTCACAAAGAAGTGATAATGGCAGCATTTTAACACTGCTCCGCTACCCAATAGTGTACAGATAATCAAAATAATGTCAACACAGTCCCAGGCACTGCAAGATGTACTACATTCCTACAAATGAACCAGGAGCAGTGAACACAATGGAATTCAATGAGTCTATATCAGCTTGTCAAATAGTCTATTCAGGGGATGATTATCTGTCTAACCTACTCAAGTGAAAACTCATTTTTTATGAATGATTGGTTCAGCAAATTTTTTCACATGGAAAAATACTAGTGGGCCAGCTACTGACCATAACAATCAGTAGACATTTTAAAACTTAGCAAAGTGGGGGGATTCACTCTGCCCCCACCCCCAGTGTGAGGGGCTGCACCCCCACACACCACAACTAAATATACCAACTCCAAGGTATCACTACAGTGGGGAATGGGACAAATTTCCAATGATGGCCAACTACTTCCTTTCCCTGTGAAAAAATTCATAATTTTGCAGCCCTCAATTTAAACACTGGGTGGCTAGAAACATATTTGTTCAGTCCAGGGAATGTTGTGGCATCTAACTGAATTTGCCACACTAATTCTTGATATGCAATTCTATGCTTCTCCTGCCCACTCCTAGTACTCGGATATATTATTTCCAAAATACCAAATTCAAACTTAGTTAATGTCATATAGGTGTTCATATATCCTTTTTGTTAATTTTCTTTCAGTTTTACCTACACAAAATGCCTGACACTGTTTACAAATAGCCATATAACGTAATCCCTTTGTTTCACAATTACCTTTCTCAAAGGTCATTTTAGTGCCACAGTGGTTATTCAGAATAATAGATTCCTGGTTAAAAATGTAATTACATAGACTACAACTCTCACATCTCACTCTCCCTAGTGGTGTCCCTACTTTATCAAATTCTAAAATTGTCTTTATATTACTATCTACTTTAAAAACAAAAATATAGACCTTCTCCAACAGTTCGAAACATTTCATCATCATCTTTTAGTATAGACCAATTCTTATTAAAAATATTCTTTACAGGTGTACTAGAGCTATTTTACTTAATACCCATGGAATTGTAGTAATTAAGAAACAGTGACCAGTAAACCTTGACCACACAGTCTTGTAGAATTACCTAATAGGGGTATATATTTGAATATCTTCCCTCTTCCTACCTCAGCTTCAATAGTAGAAAGTAAATCTCTTGGGTACCCCTCTCCAAAAACATAGATTTCATTCTGTCCATATCTTCCATAAATATGTCATCCTTTCAAACCATTCTAGTTGTGCTAATAACAAAGGGTGATTGCTGTTATAATGCAGACATGAATTTGAAAAGGTACTCTTTCTATAAATAGAAGATACCAAGTGATTTCTTTTGACAGACAAATTCAAATAGTATGTAGACAGGTAGACATGGTTGTGCATTTATGAGAAAACATTAAAAATGTAGTGGTACTTGCAATGTGTTTTAAAAATGTGTCCTTATCATGTTCACGTCTCTGCCAGATAATAAAAATATCAGCCAAAAATCTACAATAAAACATCCACCAGGTGTGAAAAGGGGAATGTAGAACAAAACATTTTCCCGAGGTGAGCATCACCATATTGGCGAAAATGGGTGCACAAGCTTCCGTCATAGCCACGATGTTTATTTTTCTGTAGAACTCGCCCTCAAAAAACAAACAAAAAAAAAATGTGTAATACTAATTCCATTAAGTTCCACCAAAAATCTAACTTCCTTGTTATCCAAAAATTGAAAATCCATAAGCACTTCTTGAAAAGAATCAAGTCTCACGTCATGAGGGGTACTGGTATAAAGGTCTGTGACATCTATTACAAAAACTTATATTGTCCATCCTTAAATTATGTGTTAGTTAAACTTCCATGAATCCTTAAACCACTTGGTATCTTCTGTTTATAGAAAGAGTACCTTTTCAAATTCATACTTTCATTACAACAGCTGTCACCCTTTGTTTTGTAAGAAAAACCTGGATAAGGGACAATTTATTAGGGCAGCTAGAATGGTTTCAAATGATGAGATGTTTGTGGAAGAGATAGACAGAATGAAATCTATGTTTTTGGAGAAGGGGTTCCCAAGAAATGTACTTTCTACTATTCAAGCTGAGGTAGTAATAGGGAGGAGCGTCAAATCTATACGCCTATTAGATCATTTTACAAGAGTATGTAACCAATGTTCACCAGTCAAGATGCATTTTTATTACCAAAATTCCATAGCTATTAAGTGCAACAGTCCACCTGTGAAGAATATTATTAATAAGAATTGGTCTATGCTAAAAGTTGATGTTGACATTTTTTGAATTGTTGAAGAAGGCCCACATTTTGTTTATGCTGTAGATAGTAATGTTAGAGTGTGATAAAGTACAGACACCACTAAGGGCAGTAAAATGTGGGAGATGTAGTTTGTATAATTACATTTTTAACCAGGGATCTATAGTTCTGAAAAAAACATTATGGTACTAAAGTGATCTTTGTGAAAGGTAGTTGTAAAGCAAAGGGATTAGTTTATATGGCTATTTGTAAAAAGTATCAGGCATTTTATGTGGTTAAAACTGAGAAGAAAGTAGCAAAGAAGATGTATACAAACACCTATATGACATTAAAAAAGAAAATACCAACAATGCTTTATATAAACATTGCTTAATTTTTGACTGGTTTACTAACTTTGAATTTGGTATTTTGGAAATAATGTACCCAAGTACTAGGGTAGAATAGAAATGAATATCAAGAGGTATTTTGGTAAATTTGATTAGATGCCACAACATTCTCTGGACTGAACAAACAGATTTCTAGCCACCCAATGTGAAAAACGAGGGCTGTAAAATTATGATGTTTTTACTTGTGGTTTTTTTAATGTAGTTTTTAATGTGTTTATAAATTATTTATGTGTTGAGTATTAGCATATTTTTAATATTTTTTTCTGAGTGTTATTTAAGCAATAAACATTTCCCTCTGGAATGTATGTATTCCCATTGGTTTTTGGGTGGTTGTTACATTATGGTTTTGAAGGTAATTATGTAAATGTTTCATTGATTTATTGGTTAATATGTTAATTATTCTCAAATTTTGGTAACTGTTCTGAAGAAGTCCTGAGTTGCAGGGACAAAAGTGCTTATCGTTTTATTTTCTTTTGAATAAAGATTAATTATATTCTATTGTGCTTGCTGCTCCTGGGTCATTTTTAGGAACGTATTACACCTTGTAGTGCCTGGGACTACCAGGACCTCATTTGGAGGATTACTACTTTTGGTTCGCATGACAAATGTACCATTTTACTTGGTTCTTATCCAACAGTACAACAGGCTCACTAATTAATTAAAAAAAGGAGTAGCATATTAAAAAAGAGTAACATATAACAAATCCCACTCTTACCACTGCAATATGCCAAATGATACACAAATGTGAAGGGATTACCTAACCAAATTACCCAATTGCCTTCCTATACTCTATCACAAGGGGGGCATGGGGGACAAGTAAAAGCTTATAACAAATAGGATAAGTTTTGCCCTCCAATTTTTTAATCACTACTTTTCCCCCTGTCACAACCCAATAAATACCTCCCTGCAGCACTTCTTTCCTTACCTTTAACTTCCTAAGCTAAATTACCTGGGCTGGCATTCAGGAACAAGAATGCCTGCCTGATGCAAACCATCTTCATTCGTGAACTCCCTCCATCTACAAAGACCAGACTAAAATGTGTAATGTGATCAATTTATTAGATGCCAGATCATAATAAGTCATTGAATTTAACCATAGTACATAACTATAAACCAGTGACTAACAACTCAAAGAAAAATACCAAGCAATACAATACTTATTTATATATAAGAGATCATTTCAACTTTGGCACTCAACTCAGCCACGTACCAGTGTCACAAACAGTTCAGTAATTAATTCAACAATACCCAAGAATTACCATATGACACTGCCAAATCCTACCACTACAATGTGCCAAATGCTACAAAAGAGGAGCAGGTTACCTAGCCAAATTGTCCAACAGATGCTCAAAAGCAGTGTGTCCACCCTCCTTTTATAATACAACCATATCAATCTTGCAAAGCAACAAACTAAGACAATGCTGTTGTTGTGTCTTTCAGCTTTCCCCGGTTAGGGGTCGCCACAGCAGAACTCTGCTCTGCTAATAATTGGCAATAGATTTTTACATACCGAGTTGCTGGCTCTGACGCACAACCTTCAATGAAGGTATGCCCATTCACGCATGTCTCCACACAGAAGATGCTCTAGCTGAGAATTGAACAGGACAACATCTGACTGTGAGGCGACAACACTACTGCAGCACCACCACTGCAGTATAACAAACTAAGATAATAAATCCTTCAAAACCAGTGTGATATGGACATTAAAAAGATCCAAACTCAGTTAAAAAATTGTGTCACCTGTGTACCAAACCTGATATCTATCAGCAAAATCTCACCTCTCTATCACTGAAATTCCTAAAGCATGTCCTGCCCTGCTAACCCTGTGATTAAGGAATCTTCTTACAGTTTCAATTTCTGTGAATGCCAATGCACACTGACAAACAAGCCTAAGTATGACAGTTGACTAAACATTTATACTCTCTCGAAACCTTTGTTGTAAACTTAACACATCTTTAATAATACACGATAAAGTCAAATACTTTGTCACTTTCCCTAAATTGTTACAACCCCCATGCCCAGAACCCCTTCACAATGGGTAAAGGCTTATGCCTCCTTATATCTTGCAATTCCTTCCAGATGACCTCCTGTTTGCTAGCATGCAGGTCCAAACAACAGCCGTCCAATAGTACAACTGATCTCCTGGCCATTCAAAATTCATAAGACTGACTGATTACCAAGACTCTTTTGCACTCTGAAAAACAAACAAAACAATAAATCCCCTATACCCCAATTAAATGATTCTAAATTAATGTCAACACAAATAACAACAGCAACACAATTATCACAACTACCAAATGTAACTACAAACAGGTGTACATGCTCAGCTACTTTTCCACTTTATGACATCAATAGAATTACTCTCAACCACTAAATATGAAATCCTGTTAACCCAAAATGAATGTGAAGAACACCTCTTCTCCCCAGCACAATAGAACCTTACTCTGTGTTTCCAAGACTGCCTGTCCTCCCCAGCATAGCAGAACCTTACTCTGCTTTTCCAAAACTACCTGTTGCTATTGCCCTTCCAGATCAGACTTATACTTTCTTAACAATGTCGGTTTCACCACATCAATAATGCACATATTACACCTCTTTAGGGACCCTACTAGCGTACTAACTTTGAAGACTTCTTCACACAAAAATTAAGGCAAAATAGTCCACAATGCATGTATTCAAAAGAGGCCATCTGCATATACAATCCTTTCAACATTACCCAAAACAGCTACCTATCAATCAGTAACTTAACCTTACTCTTGCCTAACATGTTTTCATTCATAACATGTAATTTATCCAGTTTGTCTTTAGGTAACCAAAATAGAGCTGCAGCCATATCTACTTCCAGAGCTAAAAATGCCAATACCTTAGTTGGACTCTCCTGATTATCATGCATAACTCCTTACATAGAAACAAAAATAACTACACCTATTCCTGTACCTCAAAACCTCCCTTACTAATCAAGAAAATGTCATTCAAGTACTTAATGCCCTTTGGACCATTATTGTCTACTCCCGTGTCCATTGTAAAGCTGAAATGAATTTCTGAATGGTTATTTAATATCTTAACTGATCTTACCTCTTTATCCAATAAAGCCTGCATAATATTCTCTTCAACTGACTGCAAATTACTACAGACTTGGGAACTGTCACACACTGCTGACATCACAGAATCCACCACAAAAAACAAGTATTCATTCCTGAGCTAAGTCTTCCTTTGGGTACTGCTGCAACCTCAATTCCAAGTTCTCATTTCTGATGCAGGATTGTAAAGGCTGGTCTCCTATCACCATGACAACAGAAGAACATTTGGCTCCCCAATCAAGGTCCATACACCAACATCTAATCACACCATATGGATGGACTCAAATTGAACAAGCATATGAAAACTTATCAGGTTTTCAAAAGCACAAACACAACACCTACCTCCCGTAGCACACAATACACACACATAGACTAATGTATGCTGATGTATGTAAAAGCAGCCTTCCTATACAACAAGAATTGCCTAGTCTGCCTCTTTTCAAAGCTATGCTTCAACTAGCCCAGAGGCACTCAGAAAAAACAACAACTAAAACAACATACTTTCACTCTTAGTGGGCCCCCAAACATTAAGCCCCTAAGGCAAGCAAGCACACTTCCCAGGAATCTTGTCATAGGGAACTCCACTGTAAGATATACTGATAACCCCAATTAGGTGATTTTTCTGGTGTAATTCTAAGGGAATCCAATATTTGTCAGATGGGAAGACATGGTTAACAGACTGAATTGCTTTGCCAAGGATGGTCTGCACTTTTCCCCTCTAGGCTTTTGAATACGGGCTAAAACTTTAATCACCCCCATATTGTCTTTTTTAGGCAGAGAAAAATTTGACAGACTTACAGACATGGCCAACTCAACTGAACCTCAAGGTGTTACTGCTCAATGTCAGCAGCCTAAAAAAAAATACACTCCTCCAAGTTCTCCTCACATTTGAGAATATAGACATTTGTGCAGTTACTGGAATATGATTTAAGTGGATGGGAGTACCCCAGCAGTGCAACGTTTCAGTGTCTTTCACACTTTTAGACAAGTAGCTGCACAGACAATGGCTAAATAGATTGGGAATCCTGCATAGCCTCAAATCTACAGGTATATAGATTACTGGAAATTGCAAATATAAGCAGCCTTGACCAAATAGTGAATATGTTCACTAGAGACTCCAACATACTGGTCCTCATGCTCATAAAAATGGGAGAACAGTGCATACACCCCTGATATCTTGTCCTCCTGATTAAGGTCCTATCATTAAGCTGTCTCCTTCAAAATCAAAATCAACTCAGCAACCCCATCAAGACCAGTAAGAGTTAGAAACTATTCCAAGGCAAATTACCTTTTATTAATTGATGGTTTGTTAAAGTTCAAGGCCCCCTCTAGACCCTGAGGTAATAGCAGCCTATGCTGAATTGCTTTCCGAACCTCTGTATAACCATGACAGTGGCTACATAGAGGCTACTGTACCTACCAGAAGAAAGCCTAGGGCTATCACTAGGAACAAACCACCCTGATGCTATCCCACATTAAACAGGATATAGATCAAAAAGAAAAAAAAATACAGCAACAAAAAGAAAACAATTATGTCAAAAATCAGGAAGGCTATTTCCCATAAAGATAAGAACTCTCTCATCAAATGAAATAGGCAACTAAGCAAAATAATTAGGTCAAACAAAGCCAACTCTGAGGTTAAGATAGCCTCACAGCTTCTTCAGCTGTGTCAGATACCTCAAGGGCAGCACACAGAAATGTGCTAAACTGGTGGTTAATGGTGCCACATTCATCAAGCTTGGTGATAAGTGAACCTGTTAACAGACAAATTAAGTTCTTCCTTTCCCCCTTCTCACCCCCAATTATACCTCAAAAAATACCCTCAAACATAACCCCTCCATCTATAAATAGGAAGCATGTACTGGCTGCACTAAAGCCAAGAGCACAGCGTCAATGGGTCCAGGTAACATCCAAAGACGCCTCCTGAACAGTCGAAAATATGACTTATCAAGATCCCTGGAGTCATTATTTTACAATAGTTTTGAAATCTGTGCCACATGAACAGAGGACTGTGATGTTCATCCCCTTACATAAGGGAGGACCTTCAACAGATCCTTGAAACTACAGACTTGTTAGTTTGACTAACCTTATTTGCAAAGCTATGGAAAGAATTATCATGGGAATTATGAACAAAGACATAGGAGACCTCTGCACATTTGATCCATCTCAGATTGGCTTTGTCAAAGGTAGGTCATGCTTTCTGAATCTGGTGGACTTCTTTGAAAAGGTCACTAAGGTAATGGATGAAGGGAAAACTCTTCATACTACCTACCTAGCTATAGCTAAAGCATTTGATATAATACCACACTTGAGCTTTGTCAACAAACTTATGGAACTAGGTCTACGCCCTTTTATAATTCACTGGATAGCTAGCTGGCTCTCAGCTAGGGCCCAGGAGATTAGAATCAATGAGGCCACTTCCACAAAGAAGTCTGTCTCCAGTGGAGTATCCCAGGGCTCCGTTCTGGGCCCATTCCTCTTTGGCATCTACTTCTCGGATATCAAAGACAATGTCAAAGGCCTCTGCCTAACCGAATTCACAGATGATTGCAAACTGGGAGCAGTCATTAAATCCCCTAAGATGAGTACACCATTCAGGAAGGTCTAACACAGACAAAGGCTTGGTGCCAAAACCATGGCTTAAAACTCAGTTCCAAGAAATGCCTTATAGTACCTCTTGGGAAGGTGGCCACCCTGGGTAACTAAGTTATCGGAAAAACACCTCTAAAATTTGCTTCACAAGTCTGGGATCTGGGAGCTCATCTAAGTAGTAACCTAGCTTTCAAACAACATGTTCTCAAATTAGTTAGAAAATCCTTCTATGCTGCTTAAGTTATAAGCAAGGGTGTAATATCTAGGTCCAGCGAGGTAATCATGCCACTATACTCATCCATTATCGGACCCATCACAGAGTATAATGTCCCCTGTCCAGACACATGCAGCAACTGTAATGTCCACGAAGGGTTACAAAAGAGTACAGGGATTAAACACAATGTCCTATGCTGATCACCCCAAAGCCCCATCTCTTTCAGTATCATAGAGACTTCTGACAGATGATCTTTGCCTGGCATACAGGGCATACCTGGACTCTGTTTTGATGAACATTTTGAACATCTGCAAAAGAAAAATCATCAGAACTGTTAGATTAAAAGACCTATCCCACAATTCATTAAACCCTACAGAGAGTGTAGGAATAGTGCAGCAGCTGCTCTGTGGAATATGTCCGCCGAGCAATTCAGTAAAGGATTCCTGGGACGTGCACGAGTGCTCCTGCACTATTCCTACATGGAAACAACTGCCTAATGCTAATTACCTCATTTGTTGGTGAAAACCATGCAAATGAGGTGAATTAGTGATTCAGCAAGCAGGCAGGTAATCATGCAGGAATAGTGCAAGAAGCAGAAATGTGTTCAGTTACTAGCTGAGCACATTTCTGCAAATTAGAAAACGGAGGCATGACATCTCTAAATAAAGCACGTATTACATTTAGTAGGCATGCCAATGGTCAAATATATGGCTATTGGCATGATAAATAGTTTTAATTTTTTTTTGACCGATCTTGGCCGTTTAAGCATAGAGGGATCATGACGACAATAAAAAAGGGGGAAAAATCAATTTTTATAGAAATCTGCATTTTGCCATTATAGTCAAGGGCATGCAGAATGAAAACAATACCAGGGAATAGTGGTTGCTAAGGGGAAAGGCCAAGGAAGTGTGGAAACTATGGAATAAGGCAATGGTGTATGCAAATTAGGGGATTTATACTGAATCACAAATTTCTTCTAAGTACCAGACTGCACCTAACTGTGTAGGTGCTCTAACACTACCATGTAGACAGGAGGAGCAGCTAATATGAAAAGGCGGTGTGTCATGCTTGCTGTAAGCACATTGGAGCTCAGTGGCCTGTGTTTGCCCTTAGCTAAGCACAGCTAAGGAAGGGGGTGTGTCTGAGGCTGTATTGTTTTATTCCATGAAATGCAGAGAGTCATCACGTTCAGGGCGGGCCAGTTCTGCTTAAAAGTGTTTACTTTAGCTAAACAGGTGTGTGCAGCATGCACTTGGCCTAAAACAAAACAAAAAAAAAACAGGAAATAAGTAGAACTGTTTACAACTGAGCACCAGGATTGCACAGCGCACACTGGGGCTTAAACGGGGAGGAAATGGGAAGAGGAAACAGCAGAAAGAAGGCAATCAAGGAGAACTACCATAGCTGCAGGTGGAATGTATCAGAGTCAACCAATTACACAGGGAGCAGCCCAAAACACTACTATAAATTATGCAAACACCTTTCAGTCTGTTTTTTCACACAAACTCTACACCACTGGTGTACACATTTGGGGGAATTATAAACTGACAAAACTAACAAAACATGTTAAGGCTGCTGTTGCTTTGATCTACCAGTATGTGCCAGAGACTTGAGGGTGGTGAAGAGGATAATACTGATGACCAACTCAGACCAAGGAGGAGGATAAGACTGTTCAGACCCAGGGTAAACTACCAGGGGCTACATGATCTGCAGATGGTAGAGCACTACAGACTGGACAGAGACATACTTCAGCAACTTATTGAGCTGTGCCAGCCTTACCTCAGACTCAGAACCAGTAGAGGGGAACCCATCCCAGTGGATGCCAAGGTATGTGTAGCCTTAAGAATACTAGCTACAGGTACTTTCCAAAGACCAACTGGGGATATCATGGGGGTCTCACATGCATCTGCATCCAGGATACTCCACCAGTTCCTAGATGCCATGCGACCACATGCCACTGAGCACATTTACTTGCCCAGCACCCAAGAGAAGATGATCAGCAATATGCGTCTCTTCCACCATGTAGCAGAATACCCAGAAATACTGGGTACCATAGACTGCACGCACATCCACATCAAAGCACCACCCGGTGACCACAGTAGGGTCTACCTAAATTAAGGGTTTCCACTCCATTATCTGCCATGTCATGTGCGATGCCCAAGGCATTATCATAAATGTTTATGTTGGCATCCCTGGAAGCTATCATGACTCCCAATATCTGGCATTCATCACGACTGTACTGGGCGTTTGCCAGTAGGGACATCCCATATGGCCTTGTGGTGGGGGATGCTGGCTACGCACTAGAGCCATGGCTGATGACACCCATCAGAAAGGAAAACACACCCACACAAGAACCCCATAATGAGGCACATGCACAAACCAGGATCATTATAGAGCATGTGTTTGGGATGCTCAAGTCACAGTTCCACTGCCTTGACATATCTGGTGGAGCCTTGAAGTACTCTCTAGCCACATGTGCACACATGTTCATAGTACGTGCCATGCTACACAATATGATCCTGTGGAAACAGCTGCAGCAGGAACAAAATGGGGAAGGGCCATACAGCTCCCACCATTGCCAAGGTCTCCACAGGCACAGAGGGACTCAGGGGAGAAACATCCTGAGCCTGCTCTGTTGGGCAGATGGAGGTGTTCCCAGTATGCCCTGTCCTTGGCAAAGAAGCAATGCATAACACATACACTGACACTGTAGGGCCTGAGGGACTGATCTCTCTCTCTCTGACTCACACACACACACACACACACACACACACACACACACACACACACACACACACACACACACACGCACACACACAGTAAAATGGATGCCAAACATCACACCACCTATATCTTAGCATGCATAGGCAGTGTACTGCATGCATCTGACATAGTCAGCTCTCAAGCACCATCCTCACAACACCCACGGGCACAAAGTAAGTCAATCTCCTTAACAAAATAAATGAATGGAGTAGAATGTTCTGATAGCATATCTATGGTATTGATTCAAGCATACAAAGGAATGGGGTGGCTTACTGAGATAGCAGCAGACAGCTGACAGCCCTGTGGGACAGCAGGAAGTGTATTCACAGTACTGGCCTACCATCACCATGCAGTACCATCCTAGTTGACAAATACCACTGCAGTATATGTGGTGAGCCAAATAACTGGGGGGACGGGTCATAGGTCACATGCATGGGTGTCAAAGTGGGGGTCCCATACCCACCCCCAGCCCACCCTGAAGATCAGCTATAGAAAACCATACAGGAATGTCTGGCAAAGGCCCCCACATGGCAATATCCATGAAATCCCCAACTACAGACTTTTACACAGTAATATCACAGCAGGTCTGTCAGTGGCACTATGGCTTTGAAAATTAAGAGGTCTGAAACTACAAATGTTTATGCCAGAACAATCTGACCTGTGGTCAATACTGCTATGTCTGTAGTCTCAAAGACAGGGCACACGACTATAGTAAATGTTACCAAAATGTTAAGCAAATATCAGCACAGTCTCTGCAAATGTGTATTGTGTACAGATGTGTCACCCCCCCCACCATAGTCTCATAGAAATGTATTAACATGTCCCTAGCCTTAAGCAGCATCCAGTCATCAACTAGAGTGATGGATCAACACAAACAGAAAGCAATTGTCAGAAACAGCCACAGTCACTTTACTGGTACCATCCCAGGGTTATCCACTACAAGCAGCCTGGAAACATAATCATCAGAATGCACTGCCTTGCTACAGATGGTCTGCATCTGTCACACCTGGCCTACAGGCCCATGGTAAATGCCAATGCCTCACCCACAGTACCCTGTTAGGGAGTGTCATGGGGTCCATAACACCAACATAACACAGTCTACAAAATGCAAAGAAAGCCCATGCTGCTAACTGCTAGGAGAAAACCTGCCACTGTCAGAGAGTCAGAAATCTGGACAAAGCCATTAATAATGGGGTGAAAAAGGTCTAAAGAGAAGGACACCTTTGAAATACTGCTCTAATAATGTTATAAAGTTGATGGAATGATTTTAGTAGCATGAAATGTCTGATGGGTACGAAGTCTGAAACTGCAATGTCAACTGTTAGTATTATCTGACTTCAACCCTGAGTGACTTGCAAAACACTTTTCCTTGAAAACAACACTCATTTGGGTAACCAACAAGATATATCAGTCATGAATGTGGACATTCTGTGATAATCTGTACAGTTGACAGGCAGGGCTAGGAGTCTAAACATGGAAATGCACTCATTGCAGGCAATCCTAAACCTGGAAGATGGTGACATGTCTGCAACCACAGGACCCTGGCCCACAGTCATGAGAAGTAACACACCCTTCCTGATCACTCAGTCTGTGGAACATCCTGACCTCAAAATGTGCCATCCAAGCAAAATGAGGTGGGCCATACATATATGTGAGACAAACACACACTTCCAGGCTGGTCAAACAGTCTGATACACACAAGACCCTCCAAGTGCAGTCAACCTTTGAGAAGACCCATATGCAAAGTACTTGTAGCTATAGGCAAACATATCTGACCCAGGACCCCCCCCCCACATATCTTATCCCCTACAAATCTATCCAGAGTCTGCCTGTCACCCTGATCCTGTCTGACTTATATTACCCAACTGTGGACTGGATATCAGAGCAGGCCATAACAGAAATGCACAGTTTCCACCATTGTAATATATCACCAAGGTGCTGGACCGTTTCCACAGCACCAGCAGTCAATTGCTTGTAGGCACACCTCTCAACAGGCTGGATTGTGCAAGAATGCATAGCATTTGGCCCATAATTGTGGTGTGTACATCATCCATCCTGTATTCCTCTGGTAAATCACTGTGATGATCTGAGGAGGTGTGTCATGAGTTACTGAAACAATACATGACAGTGTCAAATGGCATATATGTCAGATGTCTGCTAAAACAAGCCCTATAACACTAGCAACCCATACATTACTGAGAGAAATAGGCACAAACACCATATGGTCCATTGTCTCCCCATTTTGATAGGCTATCTCCAGATAACCTGCACCAACAGGTTGAGCGGTATGGCTGTAGCACAAAGCAAACTGGACTGGAGTACAACAATCCCTGGAATGGACTCATGTTCATACACTTAGAAAAATGTCAGTAGGATCTAGGAATGAATAGGTCTTCCCCACCCAGTGCACTTCCTATTGCCCTACTTTAGCAGTCCTGAAGATGTCTGTCACCATAGAAGTCCTTTTCATCAAGCTTCCCCTGCACCCTAGTGGCAGGAGTGTGCAGTTAGAACTTGTCTGATTGAAGACTGCTAGAAAAGGGCTCAGCCTTGAGCTTTTTTACTGGTTAATGTGGTAATTTGTTTAAATCAAGTTGCTCATTTTCTATTGTTATATAAAAAAATGCACTTTATTCATCTGCTTTTACTGTATTTGTGTTTCTTCCTACTTTATTAATTTAAATTGCTTTTGCTGCCTGTTCTTAAAAGTACATAATTGCATTTATTACTGCTTGTTAGTAGCCTGATTACATTGTAACTGTTATTCTAAGCCTTTGGTTTAAGCACTTGGGCTTCAGACCAGTTGTTTTACATTAAGAAGGTTTGTGGTCTGCACTGCTGTGGCAGAACAGGTAGCTTACATCCTTCTAAGTTGGGAGTTGCAGATTTGAAGGCTTAGTGTCTGTTATTCTAAAAGTGTATTAGTTCTGGTTTAAACACTTGGGCTTAGGGCCATTTATTTTACATTAAGAAGGGGTAGTCTGCACTCTTGTGGGAGGAGAGGGCAGATTCTGCCCTTCTGAGCCTGGAGTTTCTGGTTAAAGGTTTATTGTGTCTGCTTATTTGAACAGTTTCTTTCTGAAATTGGTACACCTTGTTTGCTGCAGCATAGGCTTGATTCAAAGCTGCTGAATATAGCTTTGTTTGTATAACTTGAGCACTAATCCAGACCATCTTTTTTTGGAGAATGTTCCCCTGCACCCTAGTAGTAGGAGTGTGCAGTTAGAACTTGTCTGATCGAAGACTGCTGGAATGGAGCTCCGTTGTTAGCTTTTTATTTGTTAATTGGTTAATTTGTTTAAATCAGTTTGCTCATTTGCTACTGCTATATTAAAAAAAATACATTTTATTTATCGCCTCTTAGCTAGGGTTAAACTATTCATGGCGCCATAAAGTTTGCTCTTCAAATTTTCCCTTAGAACTAGCCAGTATTTTAGTTTTAGCACTCAAATCTGTTTCTTTGAGCTCAGCACTTGTTCAGAACTTGTAAGCACTAAATAAGCTACAAATTACTACAGCACTCAACTTTCCTTACTTTTCTAGAGGAAAACAGTTTTTAGTACTTAATAAATAAGCACCTATCCAGGCATGTCTATGGGTCAGCTCCCGGTGTTTTCTCCTATCTACCTGATGAATCCGGGCATCCTGTGGCAATGCAGCAATTACCTCATGTACACAGACAACCCTCTCCTCCTACCACCCAACACTACAACCTGTGAGAGATGCACTTATATAGCCAAACTGGAAGCAAAGCTCTTTTCATCCAAGACTAGACTAGATAGTCAAGAGGAGAGGGTAAACACTTGCACCACACCACACTCATCACATAGTCCCTCAAAACCTACACCACCAAAAAACACACATAGAAACACAAAACACACACCTACATTCATGGAGGCTCTCAATAAAAATCTGCCCAAGCAACAGAGATCTCCATAGCAGAAACGCAAGCAACCTACACCCCCAACACAACTCGAATGACACATAGCCCACAAACTCAGTATGCCAGTTGACCAACAGCCCATAAGGCATAACAACGTACCCGATACTCTAGTCATAGGTGACTCTATAGTCAGGCACACTGATGTTCCACTCACCAGGCTAAACAAGGAGAAAATTACTGTCAGCTGCCTGTCATATGCCAGGATCCGCCACATAACGCATGCACTCAGGTCACTCCACAACAAGTACAAATATGATTCTGTCATTGGGATCTACTTTTTGTGCTCGAAAGCTGAAAAACCCAAATCCAAATAGTGTGACATGTAAAGAGCGAAATGTGAATACGTCGAATGAATGAAACTACGAAAGTGGAAATATCGAATTCGCATAGTTGGCCCTTCTGCAGTATAGCTCCTTAAGGTAAGTGTGCAATATTTACAGACATTAGGGTTAGGGAGGGGTTAAGGTAAGTGCATAGGTAGGTAGTGTATGTAAGGTTTTGTCTAGGTAATGTATGTAAGGTTTAGTATAGGGTTTTGTTAAGTGTATGTATGTGGAATATTTATTTTGTTTGGGTATAGCTTCATAGGGTAAGGGTGCGGTAGTTCCAGACATTAAAGTTAGGGAGGGGATAAGGATAGTGCATAGATAGTTGTGTATGTGGGGTTTAGTGTAGGGTTAGCAGTAGGGTTTTGGTGCTTTAATTTAAGGTTAGAAGTAGGGTTTTGGTTAGTGTATGTACATGTTTTTTTTATTGTGTTTGGGTAGGTAGTGTGTTGCAGGTGGTGGGTTGGACGACTATGATGGTTAGAGGTTTTAAATTTCACTCTTTAGTATGTTCAATGTATTCACGGTTTGCTCTTAATGTGTCGTGCTATTTGGATTCGGGATTTTCATGTATCGAGTGCATAAAGTAGACCCCTATTATTGTCCATGTTGTTGTGAATGACCTGAGATGTACCTCCCTGGTTTACATGAAAAGAGACATGGAGGATCTCTCTGATCTTGTAGCTTAGACAGGTATGACCCTAGCCATGAGTAGCATCCTGCCATCACCAAGATGATACCATAGTACAAGGACAAAATGATTGACTTCAACAATTGGCTAAGCTTCTGGTGTCATTCTAAAGGGATCCAGTATCTGTCTGCCTGGCATGACATGATCCACAGACCACAATGCTTTGCCAGAGATGGCCTGCACCTGTCACCCTTGGGATTCAGGATATTGGCTACGGCTCTTGCCACCCCTATAGTGCCTTTTTTAGGCAAGGCTCAAATGACAAATTCTCCACTGTAACAGGTACAAGCAAGCAAAATCTGAGGGGAATGCTACTCAATGCTAGAAGTCTAAACCTCAAAATGCACTCACTCGAGGCACTCCTTAAATTGGAGATCTTTTACATCTGTGCAGTGACAGAGACCTGGTTCAAGGCTCAAGAGAGCACCCCTGCATTACCAGGCTATAATTCATACCACATCTTTAGGCCACCTAACCTGGACTGAAACATTAAAGATGGAGGTGTGTCCATATTCATTAAGGATATCCACACCTCCAGGCTAGTTGTTCAGTATAATGCATCCGAGATTATCCAAGTGCAACTAACTCTGGGCAAGACCTCAATCCAAGTTGTAGCTTGCAACAGATCTCCCACCATGCCCCAGGATTCCCACTCCTCATTTCTTGATACACTAGAAAATATTAGGGTGCAACCTAACACCCTAATAATGGGCGATTTCAACTACTCCACCATTAACTAGGAAAATTATTCATGTACCAACTCTTTTGCTCAACATTTTCTGGAATTCATAAATTCCAATGCCTTGGATCAACGTATCCACACCCCGACCAGGGGCAACAATAGCCTAGACCTTGTCTTTACCAACATGAGCGACCGGTGTTCCACACCAGAGGTTAATTTCTCGTTGGTCAGATCTGACCACAAGCTAATCACCCTAGACATCCACATCCCACCCCACCCGCCATTAGGGAAACTACCATAAAAAATTTCTCCAAAGCCAACTTCACAATTTTTAAGACAGAAGTGGCAAACTTTACAACACACATGCAGATGGGCAATAGAGGTACGACTGCTGAATCCTACACAAATGCACATTATAGGCACTTACATGAGTGCATGGATCATGCTATCCCTAACAGAATCAAGATGTTATCCTCCAAAACAAGGAAGACAATCTGGTGGTCCCCTGCCATAAAAAAACTCTACAACAGAACAAAGAAACTGCTGCAAAAAAGAGTAAAATCCCATGATTGGAGGAACTACCTGGTCAGCTTGAGTAAGAAGCTGAGATCCCTCATAAAATCCTCCAAAGCTAGTTATGAAAATAAAATTGCCACTGTTTCTAAAGACAACCACAAAGCATTCTATAGCTATGTCAAGAATCTCAATGGCAACACTCAGATCTGCTATGAGTTACAGCATAATTGCACTAAATATACAGAATCAACTGATATTGCCAACATCCTGGCAGATAGGTTCAGTGCTAACTTTATCCCCCTCTCACCCCCTAAAGGGCCCATCTCTATACCGGAAGAATGCAAAGTTCCTGTAATCATGGCTACACAGGTAAAAACCATACTCTCCAAAGCCAAGAACACAGCATCCATGGGACCTGACAACATCCCAGGCTGCATTCTACATGAACTACAGAATGAACTGGCACCCCACCTAAGTACCATGTTCAATCATAGCTTCACCTCAGGCTTTGTGCCCACTGAGTGGTGCACAGCGGCGGTTATTCCACATCTACAACAATTGGAAAGGCCACATAAATACCTCACAAAGAGGATTATCGGCCTCAAACAGATGCCCTATGCAGACCATCTCAAAAAATTTCAGCTTTACTCCGTTGCATTTCGTCTACTCAGAGGCAATGTCTGCCTAACATACAAAGCTATGTCAAACTCAGAGCTGTTTGACATGCTCCACTTAAAGAAATCCTAATCCCTCCAAGCTACATGCTCTAGGGACCTAAACCTTGTCACCACAATAAACAGAACATGCTGAAGGGATAAATTCCTGTCCCAGAGACTTCCCATACTCTGGAACCAACTACCTATCTATATGAAATAAAGCTCCTAATTAACATCTTCAAGAAAAATCAAGATGATTGGATGGGAAATAGGAAATTCACCCCAGGGATCACTTCTGTGGCTCTGCTCAACAGGGGCACAGGTAAAACATTTTCTTGGGTGGCAAAAGCCAGGGTACCTTTTGGCTAGGTTTATATAGACCCTAGGGCCAATAGCCTAATACCTACTTATGAACCTACCTATGAACCTATAAGCACTGTAGCACATTCAATAACTGTGTAACACTATAATACAAATACTAGTTAGGTAGGAGTTCTAATTTCAGTCCTAGCAAATGTAAAAGTGTGTGTGTGTGTGTGTGTGTGTGTGTGTGTGTGTGTGTGTGTGTGTGTGTGTGTGTGTGTGTGTGTGTGTGTGTGTGTGTGTGTGTGTGTGTGTGTGTGTGTGTGTGTGTGTGTGTGTTTACAAGTTAAAGCATTTGGGAGCATTCAAACCCAGTTCACTTCCCCTTTCCCTACTTTAGCAGTCCTGCAGATATCAGTAACCTTAAAAGTCCCTCGGCCTCACCCCCTCTAAGCTCTGTGGCATATGTGATAACTGTGTAACACTATAGTACAAATAACTAGTTAGGTAGGAGTTCTAATCTCAGTCCTGGCAAATGTAAAAGTGTATGTGTGTTTACAAGTTAAAGCTTTTGGGTCCATTCAAGCACAGTACACTTCCCCTTTCCCTACTTTAGCAGTCCAGCAGATATCAGTCACCTTAGAAGTCCCTTTCTTCAGGCCTCACCCTCATAAGTTCTGTGGCATGTGTGACAACTGTGTAACACTATAGTACATAAATAACTAGTTAAATAGGAGTTCTAATCCAAGTTCTGGCAAATGTGTGTGTAAGCGTGTATATGTGTAGTTTAAAGTGTTTTGCTGCCTCTCTCATCCAGTACATCACCCATTGCCATACTTTACAAGAGGGTGACAATGTTCTTTACCTTAGAAGTACTATTTTTATTTATTTACATTATGTTGACCGGGCTAGTCTAACTGGATACATGTCCATTTTCAGTAGAGGCCCGGGGAGAAAAGCTCCAAGAAGGGCATTAATTATAGAAAACAAAGCTCCAAGAAGGGCATTAATTATACAATTATAGAAAACAAAGCAATAGCAAGCTGTAAGCATATACAGGTAAAACATTATTAAGATCATTGCAAATGAATGTTAAGCAAATTTAAAAGTAATTAATATTTTTTTTTTTTTTTTTTTTTTTTTTTTTTTAGTAAATCATAGTACAGCAAGAAAGGCCATGAAAAGAGTGGCAATATAGTACCCTGGAGGTACCATAAAAGGGATCAGCAGGAATGTTTAAGGTGAGGAGATCAGTTGGAGCAGGGGCAGAGCCAGTGAGTTTTAAAATGCTGTTTGAGGTTTTTTTAAAAAGATATGTGGAAGAGATGGTAGAAAGCTCACTTGGCAGGCAGTCCCAGGCCTTTCCAACTGTATTAGTAAAAAGAGAGTCTCCAGCTTTGTTTTTATATTTAATAGTGGAAACTAGAAGTTTATCAGCTGAGCAAAGAGTGGTAAGATTTTTGTAAGGGGTAGTAAGATTAGTGAGGATTGGGATATTATTAGGGTGGAAGAGTATCTTTTTGGTCATAGTAAGTTGATGATAGAGTAGTTGGTGTTGCAGTTCTAGCCATCCCAGTTGTTTGAGGTTGATACAGTGGTGTGTTCTAAAAGGGTTGCCAGTAGCAAATCTGGCTATGTTGTTGTAGCTATTGGCAAGTTTGTTAAGGTTGCTTTTGGAAAGGTTAGTGTTAATAGCAGAAGCATACAGTAGGGTAGAGATCAGATGAGTGTGGGCTTTTGTGGTTCTGGCTATAGTTGTAAGGAAGGGTTTGATTCTATACAGTGAACCTAGTTTTTTTGTTAACAGATTTTACAGTATAGTTGATGTGGTCGTCATAACTAAGGTTGTTATCAATAGTTATGCCCAAGAGACGGGTTGTGGTATCAGGGTTTATGGTGGTTCCATTGTTTGAGGTTATAGTGAAGTGAAATTGCGGTGATTTACGAGTGGGAGTAAAGAGTAATAATTTAGTTTTTTTTTCATTTAGGAGAAGGCAGTGTTGCATGAACCAATTTTCAATGGTGTTAAATACAGACTGGGTGAGGTTGTGGAGTGTGGTTGGGGAATTGGCGGAGCAGATTAAAGTAGAGTCGTCAGCATACTGAATGCAGGTGGCTTGAGGAATTGTAGTGTTTAGGTCATTGATAAATATTGAGAAGAGAAGAGAAGAGGGCCTAGTATGGAACCTTGAGGTACTCCTAGATTTACGGGGAGGGGAGTTGACAGCATATTGTTCCAGAGGACTGCTTGATGACGGTTTTCTAGGTAGGATTTAAACCAGAGTAGTGCCTGTGTGTCTAGTGAGTGGGCTTTTAGTACCTCTAAAAGCAGATTGTGGTTGACCATATTGAAGGCTTTTGAAAGGTCAATAAACAAAGCTGAGGAAAGGGTGTTATTGTTCTAATTTTTGTTTATAGAGTCAGAGAAGGATAGCAGGGCAGTTGATGTACTGTGGAATGGTCTGAAACTATGTTGGCAGTTGGCAAGTAAATTGTTGTGGAGAAGATGGTCAAGAAGTTGTAGGTGGATACATTTTTCCATTATTTTTGCTATAGGAGAGAGTAAGGCGATCGGTCTAAAGTTGGAAATGTCAGTTGATGTGCCACCTTTGTGTAAAGGAATGATGTGAGATACCTTCCATATAAGGGGGATTTTACTTTCTGAAATGGTTCTATTGATAAAGATAGAGATAGGGTAGGCAATGACTTTAGCTGCAATTTGCAGGTATTCTGCTGGTATACAGTCAGCAGAGGGGGTACATGGTTTGAGTTTTAGAAGGAGGTTACAAATGAGGGATGTAGGAACAGGTTGTATATGAAAAGGAGGAGTTGAGTTTGTTGTAGCATTAGGTGGGAGGGAGCTGGTGGGAGATAGAGAGTTTGCTAGAGTTTGTATGGCTTTGATAAAATAGGTGTTAAAGGATTCAGCTATTAGTTTAGGGTTATTTTGGGAAATTCCTGATGGTGTGGGAGACTTGGTGTGGCCTGGATTAAGTAGTTTGTTGATAGCTGACCAGAAATTTTGTGGTTTTTGATTGTGGGTTTGTTGGAGATGAAAGTAATAGTTTCTTTTGTCAAGGTGGATGTCTTTTTTGTAGCATTTCTTAGTTGTTTAAAGTAAAGTTGGTCAGAAGGGCTTTTAGAGGCTCTCCACTTGGCCCAGATTTTATTTCTTAGGAGGATTTTTTGCCTAGTTTGTTTTGTGAGCCATGGGGCAGTTTTGGTCTTTGTTCTTGATGAACGATAGGGGGCATGGAGGTCTAGGATTTGAAGGAACGTAGTATTAAAGTAGGTGACTGCTTCATCAAGTTGAAGATGAAGCAGTGGAGACCAATCACAAGCCTTCAGTTCTGTTTGGAAGTTCTCAGGATGAAAGTTTTTTTTTGAGCATGAGGTTTTAAAAATAGTTGGATTGGGTCTATGAAGTTTTAGTTTAATTATATAGGTAAGAGCGTGGTCACTGATGTCATCAGGAAGGATTCCATGTTTATAAGTTGAGGGATGACTGTTAATGAGAATCCAGTCTAGTATGGTTTCCTTGCCACTTTGTTTATGGATTCTTGTAGGGGTGGTTATCATTTGTGAGAAACCATAAAGATTTATGTGGTTAGTGGGATTAGGGGACATACAAGTAGACCAGTCTATATTAAAGTCGCCTAAGACAATGGTTTCCTGGGGTAGGTGTATAGATAGGCTACTAAGTATATTCTCTAGATTACTGATATTGTTACCTGGGGGAAGGTAGGAACAGATTATGTAGATGGATTTATGGTTATTGATTTGAAGTTTGGCTGATAGGGTTTCTGTTGTGGAGTTTGTGGGTAGTGGGACATTGAAGGTAGATAGTTGGATTTCTGATTTATGGAATATGGCTACACCCCCACCTTTTTTGGTGGTATGATCTTTTCTTAGGATGTTATATCCCGGGGGGGTTATTTCATGATCTTTGGTTGAGGGTTTAAGCCAAGTTTCAGTAATACAGAGGATATCAAATTTATGCACATCTAGAAGTACATGAAGATGGGATATTTTGTTATTGATGCTACGGATGTTAAGGTGACCTATCAGAAGGGAGTTGGATGATCTTGTTGGGGTGGAAGTGGTGTAGGTTCTTTGGTTGAGGAGGTCACTGGGGGCTGTTGTATGGGGACCAGGGTTAGGATGGATATCACCATCTAATAGAGGATGTTGTAGGGGTATTTGTATTAGTTTTATGATTTTGAGGTAGTTATATGGGAGTTTCTTGTCAAGGAGGTAAGTGATATGGCTAGACCTGTGGTACGTAGGAAGGGTAAAGCTAGAAGTAGAAATTATGTTAATGTGTTTTAGGGAATTTGTATGGAAGTCTGATTGGGTATGTTGGTAGTGGTGGTGGTGTTTTCGTAGAGTGTGATGTTCCAGGAAGGTTAGTGGGAATGCTAGAGTAAGGGCAGCTAGAATAGTGGGTAAGAGTAGGAGGTATGTGTAAGTAGTGCTATGTTTAGAGGCCATTGGAGAGGAGGGGTAAAGTGTGGTATGAAGTGAAAGAAGGTATGTAGTATTGTGTAGGAGTATAGGGTGTATGGAGCAGGGAAATAAAAGAGGTAGGAGAGGGAGGCCAAGAGCATTCTGAGTGGTGGGGAGCTTAGAGATGGAGTTAATTAGAAATGCTATTGGATTACTGTTAAAGGGTAGGTTAAGTGGAGATGGTATAATTAGTGCTTAGAGATGAAAGAGGGTGGATGTGAGAGTTGTAGGGGTTAGAGTACAATGAAGAAAGGAGTAAAGTTAGAGTGTTAGAAGGATAGAAATATAAAGGGAAGTTAGGTAAAGTTAGTAAGTACAGCTGGTAGTAGTAAGGTTGTTGAGTGGTGATTGGGAACTATCCAGGTGGGAAAAGTGTTAGTTAGAAGTGTGTTGTGATAGGTGGTTGAGTAGCTGGGGGTGTGGTTATGTGGGTACAAAGTTAACTGTACTGGGGGTGGGTGGGAATTGGGGGTAGGGTAGGGGAGCAGAGTGAGCCCGTAGGGTGAACGGAGCGGGCTGAGACAAGTAAGTGAAAAATGTTCAGCAGAAAACAATCTATAAGCACCGACTCCCGTGGTACTTTCAGTTGGTACAGGTAAGTGAGGAGGCCAAGATGGAAGGTGGAGAATATGGAGGGGTAGCTACTTGCTATTAAAGAGGAGAGTAGCAGAAAGAGTGGTAGAGGAAAAGGGCAGGAAAGACAGTCCTTCTTTCTAGGTAGATTAAGATCAGATCTTTTAAATGGGTTCCATTCTAGGAGCAGAAGGTAGAAATTACAGAAGAGAGAACCCACTTTAGGGTGCCACCTAGTGGTCACAAATTGTTTGGCAGACAAGGTTAAAGTATAGGGTTGGAAGGTAAAAAAGAAAATTGCAAGGTTCAGTAGTTATAATATGGGAGAAAGCAAATGCAGAGGATAGAGAAGATAAAGTAAGACAAAAAGATTAAAAGGGAGGAGAGGGGGTATGGCTGGACATACTATTAGACATCCTTCACCCTATAAGCTCCGTGGCCTGTGCGATAAATGTGTAACACTATAGTAGCAATAAATAGATAGATAGGGGTTCTAATCTCAGTGCAGGCATATGTGTGTGTGTGTGTGTGTGTGTGTGTGTGTGTGTGTGTGTGTGTGTGTGTGTGTGTGTGTGTGTGTGTGTGTGTGTGTGTGTGTGTGTGTGTGTGTGTGTGTGTGTGTGTGTGTGTGTGTTTGTGTGTGAGAGAGATCCATATCCATTGAAGGGGTGGGTTTTGCTACTTTTTGCTGTTTCCCACCCAGTATATGTCCCAGTGTCCATATTACAAGTCCCACAATTGTCATCCACTGTTGAGGGACCTGTAGACACTCTGTAGCCCTATAAGCATTGTGCCATGTGCAATAACTTTGTTACAGTATAGAATAGATAACAAGATAGGTTGTCCATCTATTCCTTGGATATCACTCCCTACTCAGGGCTCATACACAAACACACTCAGGTAGGCAGCCACACCTACAGCAGTAGGTGGCCTGCAAACCAGCTCACAGTTAGAACCCACAGTGTGAAAGCAGCTGACTCCATGTTAGACTGCTGAACAGTCACAAGTGGAGCCCCACAGGTTGTGGACTTGGTTTCACTCATGTTTGGGAACCACACCTTTGAGGACCAGCCCAGTACAAAGGCACCCTGGCTGACAATGTTTGCAGATGACTACAAGGTGGGTACTATTATTATTACCCCCCACGTCAGATTGACATCCTTCACAAAGGCCTCTCTGAGACCAGTGACTGTTGTCAGAACCCTGGACATAAGCTCAATGCCAGATGATGTGCCTCCATCCCCTTTGGGTAAGACATGGTTCTCACAAAGTAATACATTGATGGTACTCCACTGAACACTGATGTTGGTATAATGGAACTGGGAACACAGACTGACAGTGAGTTCTATTGTGACCACCACAGTGCCACTGTCATCTGAAAGCCCTTCTATGTGTCACTTCACCTGACTCAGGGTGTTGAATCCGGGAAGTAAAAGGACAGTTTTTACCTGTACACTCCCCTTAGTAGGCCAATCAATGTGTACTATGGCCCATTTGCCATGTACCCCACTGGACACCAGCAACAACAGGAGAGGCTGCAAATGTACCTCACAAAGAGGACTTTAGGTACTACAAACCTACCCCATATGGACAGACTCCAACAACTGCAATGAATCTCTGTCTCATATTGGCTACTTAGGTGTGTTCTCTGCCTGACATACACAGCCATGTCTGACCCAACCCTGTTAGGAATGCTACATCCGAGGAAACCAATCTGTCCCGGCAACATGCCCTAGATACCTCAACCCCATCCTCACAATCAACAGGACATGGTGGAAGCACAGGTTCACAACCCAGAGACTGGCCACAGTATGGAATACATGCCAAGTACATGTCAAGCTGAGCACATCACTGGCCCTCTTTAACAGAAATCAGGAAGAGTGGATGGGGACTAGAATACCCACCCTGGGGATCACTCCAGTGACTATACTCAGTAAGCACACTGGGGATCATCTTCAGGTGGCATGATGCCAGTGTATTCCCATGGGCTAGCCTTGCAAAACCTCCATGGCCATTTGTCATGTACACACCTATGACTCTTTGAACCTATGGATCTCAGTACTGTCAAATGTGTGTGTGTGTGTGCATCAGTGTGTTGGAAAGTGTTTGTGAGTGTGTAAACATGCGGTTGAAAGTAGTTGGTGGCCTATCTCATTCAGTACAACTACCATTGCCATAACTTACAAGTGCTGTAGATGTTATTCACTATATAGGTACCTTGGGACACTCCACAATCTATAAGCTCTGTGGTGTGTGTGGTAACTGCATAACACTATAATACTAATAACCACATAGCTAGGGGTTCTAATAATAACCACATAGCTAGGGGTTCTAATATAAATCCTGACAAATCTGTGTGTGTGTGTGTGTGTGTGTGTGTGTGTGTGTGTGTGTGTGTGTGTGTGTGTGTGTGTGTGTGTGTGTGTGTGTGTGTGTGTGTGTGTGTGTGTGTGTGTGTGTGTGTGTGTATATGTATAGGTTATGGTATTTGTGGCCTCTCTCACCCTGTACATCACCCATTGTCATAATTTGCAAGGCCTGGTGATGTCCCTCACCTTAGAAGTACCTTTGGAAAAGTGTCACCTCATAACCTCTGTGATGCATGTGATAAATGTGTAACAATGTAGTAGCAATAAATAGATAAGTAGGGCTTCTAATCTCAGTCCTGGAAATGTGTGTGAGAGAAGCATATTGTGTGTGTGTTTGTGTGGGAATGCCATCCATTGGATGGCAATGGATTCATATTTTATGCCATGGTACACACATGAATCCTGACAAGTGTGTGTGTGTTTATGTGTGTGTGTGTGTGTGTGTGTGTGTGTGTGTGTGTGTGTGTGTGTGTGTGTGTGTGTGTGTGTATGTGTGTGTGTATGCATGCGCATTGGTGTGTATAGCAATGGTTGTGAGTGTGCAGATTTGTATGAGACACTATTATGAGTGCTATCACATCCAGTACAGCCACCATTGCCAAACCCCACAAGGCCATGTGATGTTATTCACCTTACAGGTACCTTGTAACACTCATCATACTAGTAGTCCTGTGCCACCTACAATAACCACATAATAGTGTGGTACCACAACTTGATGGGTAGAGGTTCCAAACACAACACTGGCAACTTTGATCCTGTGTGTGAATATATGCATGTGTGTGTGTGTGTGTGTGTGTGTGTGTGTGTGTGTGTGTGTGTGTGTGTGTGTGTGTGAGTGTGTGTGTGTGTGTGTGTGTGTGTGTGTGTGTGTGTGTGTGTGTGTGTGAACAGTATTCTCTGTGTTTTTGGTTGGCACAATATCTTCTGAGGTTGAGGGCTTTAGCAATCTGTGGTGTGTTCCACCCACCACACTTACCATTGTCCACTATACTAGAGCTGATGTCAACCACCATAGACTGAGATACAATCTCTCAGCCCTATAAGCTGTGAGGCACATGCAAGATCTCTTACACAGACCTAGGAAATTGTTGCAGATACAGTTGTACCCCGACAATGATGTGGCCAATGCGTTACTACACTGCCATACTCCTTGTTGGTGATATCTACAGGGCCACATCCTGCTGATACACAGACACCAGGAACACAAACAGAATACAGCATGTGAGAACACACTTAGTGTTACTAACACCAATAATGCATCATGTCTGAAAAGGTACACACACACTCTGATCTGTACCTATTACAAATGCCAGATGACAGCACCTTACACAGCATTAAACAGCTACCCTCTACTAAAGTCACTCTGTGCATCAGACCCATATAAGCATGTCCCTGCATCGATGGTATGGATGGCATGGATGTGGCACAGGTATCATCATATGCAGTGGTTGTTGTTTGGGTGTGCCAGAAGCCTAGGCTGGGGCCACACGGTTGAAATCATGTGTGTGTGTTTGGGGGGTGTTCATTAAATGGGCAGTGCAGGGGAGGTGTGTGTGTGTGTGTGTGTGTGTGTGTGTGTGTGTGTGTGTGTGTGTGTGTGTGTGTGTGTGTGTGTGTGTGTGGAGTTGACTTTTCTGATGGTGATGTGTGCGCGTTTGTATGCACACAGTTATGCCATGTGGCTGCCCATCACAGGGGTATTTTGGAAAGCTGTGGGCCGTACATGTCAGGGTGTACTATTCACCGTCTCTGGCCATGGACACAGGAACTGGGTCTGCTGAGGATATCACCGGCACCACCATGGCCGAGCCCAGATGCAGTACTACTCCTTGATGGTGACTACTGCCTGCTGGATCCACATACCTGTTGGGACCAGCCAGTTTCATGTTCCCATAGCCATCTGCATTATGGCATGGACAGCACACCCCCTTCATTAGTGCTGGTGATACTGACAGCATGGGGATGTGATGATGCATGGCCACCTAGACCCTCAGCTGATTATGGTGCTGCCCTACAGTCACATGGCTGCTGGCCATCTTCCGCCAAATGTTCAAGCACAGATATTCTATGGTCGAGGAATGCCAAGGTCTCCCCCTACCACCTATCCATGACCCCAGTACACTCACAGATGGCTGTAGTGAGTTCAAATTGCCACAGACACCAGGGACGTGCTCATCCATGATCCTACAGATATGTCTTGTATTATGTTCAATACATGCCTGTGCCCCCATGACAGCCTGAAACATGCATCTGATGACTACTGCCATGGCACTTGCAACAGAAATATGATGGCATGCAATCCTCCTCCGAGCACTCCTGCCCATCTGCCTGTGTGGGACCTCACCAGCACTCTGGCTATGGCAAGTTCTTGCACCCTCATTTGCCATAGTAACCACAGTAACCTGTTCCATGCCACAACCCACCAACTGTCCATTATCTGTGGCCACTGGTGATGGGGTATGTGTGAGCATTGTGACTGTGTGCGAGGTTCGGGTTGACAATAGTGGGATGCCAACCAATGGCATAGTATCAGCCCCTGAAATCCCTACCTGTGCCTCAATATGAGTATCATCATGGTCAGATTCTGCAGAGACACGGGCATCAGTATCAGAGTGGGAGTGACTGCAGCCACCATATACACCTGTGAGGGAAAAATAACATATGTAAATTACTACCGGCACTATAAGGTTTGTTGGCACACACACTCACACACACACACACACACACACACACACACACACACACACACACACACACACACACACACACACAGAGGTGAGGTACCTCAAAGGCATTACACAGACCTCACATTAGCTGACTGGGGGCTTTCACAATACACAGTCAGACAATAACATACACACTCTGGACAGACCTTCAGCATCATGAAATGCAGCCGTTTCCGATTACCATTACTACTAATATACACCTCTGGGATAAGTGAGTGGTGTTAGCAGTTGATGGCCCTCCACCTAGCACACACTGCACCCATGTAAATTATTGCTGTTCACCTGCATATCACTGTGGCAACTCCTACGGAACATACCCCCAACTGTACAGGGTTTTGCTGAATGTCTACATGTGTGGCTCATATGTTTGGTCTGTTCCTCATAATTCCTGTGTTTGTCTGATACATTACTGGGTTGGCCTGTGGATGGCCTGTGGATTGGTGACACTAAGTAATGTCCTAATTGGAGGTGCAGACTGCATATCCTGCAGTACATGTATTTTAAAACAAAGCCAGTTACTCAAACAACTTCTCAAGCTTACAGTCGATATAGTAAGTATACATACACCTGTTAACATGCCAGGTTTCTGTGATATATCACAAGACCTCAGAAATCAGGTTCTAATATTGCCATCATTTCATGTGACCTTTAACCTGTGCATTCCAACTGAAGAAGATACACATCAGTTACAGGTAACATCTGGTAACTAAAATAGGTACAATAGGCTGGTTGCATGAGTGTGCACATCCTTAAAGTAATACTCTGTTATAGAACTTTTGATTTAATCACAGCATGCAGTCCTCTTGGAAAGGTGTCTATCAGCATAGCACATCTTGACTTGCCAATGTTTGCACACTCTCCCTTGCAAAACACCTCCAACTATGTCAGATTGCAAGGGCATCCCATGTGCACTGCCCTCTTCAGGTCACCCTGCATGTATCCTATTGGATGTAGGTGTGGGCTCTGACTCGACCAATGCAGAATGTTGCATGAGTTCTAGTGAAGCCATTCTTTTGTTGATATGGATGTATGGTTTGGGCCATTGTTGTGTGGAAAGATGGAATTCCTCACCATCCAGAGCTATGTGGCCGACATCTGAATGTTTTGGAGCCACAAGGGACCAGTGTTTGGAACTGTTCATAATCCCTTCTAACTTGGCTACCCCAGTTCCAGCTTGTGAACAGCAGCCTCAAAGCAGGACACTGCCATCACCATGCTTCACTGTGGGGGTGGTATTGTTGTGGTGATGTGCAGTGGTGATATTGCGCCAAACACACCTGTCAGAATTGTGGCCAAAGAGTACAACCATGGTCCCATATTACCATACCACATTTTCCCACTTACATTTTGGAGACCTGATGTATTGTTTTCAGACTTTCACCAGGCCTGGATATTGTTTGGTGTGAGAAACTTCTGCCATCTTCCAACTCTACCCTATAGGCAGAACATATTGAGACCATGGAAGGTGGCTGTGACATATAGTACACACCCAGTACTTGCTGGAGATTCCTGCTACTCCTTCACTGTTGCTGTAGGGCTTCTTGCAGCCTCCCTGGCCAGTTTTGGTCTTGTATTCTCATAGACTTTGGTGGGATGTACACTCTTTCGCAATGTCAGTGTAGTCACATATTTTCACCACCTTTTGATGACTGTCTGCACTGTGTTCCATGGTATGTGCAATGCTGTGGAAATGTTTTGCTACCCTTCTCCAGGTTGATACATCTTAAACATGTGGTCCCTTAGTAGCTTTGTCAGCTCTGTGTGAACCATGATTGTTGCTGTAGCAGGCAATTGGGTGTATATTAGGATAATCCTGGTAGGACAGCTGACGGTTAGCTGCTGTTGATCAAACAGTCTCTGTAATTGATGGATGTTGTGTACTGCTGTAGTTATATTGAAAGCTGCCTTAGCACAGTACTAGCTTCAGCCTGTGCAAACATATGTATCTAGGTTGTTGTACTATTGTTATGTGTCATTATTGTTCCCCTAACAGATTTGTTTGCTTTACAATTGAATTATACAGGTTATAGGTCACATGAAAGGTTGGCGGTATTTTGAACTTGTCTATTTTGTTCTCATTTTTGTATAACACACATACCTGGCATTCTAACAGGTGTGTACACCATATATATGCACTGTATATCATTAATTTCTACAATATGACACTAGTTTTGGGCCTTTGTCTCCCCATTTTGTTGGTCTTTGTCCAGGTGTCCAGCAATGGCAGGTTGTGAGGTAGGCTACAGATATGTGACATCCTCTGCAAATAGGCCCCTGTCATGACCCCCAGTGATGCAATGCAGTAAACACCACCACCGATGAACATTCAGATATTGTGAATTGGCTGAGTGTAACAGTTGTGTGCATGGTCACATGCATTAACTTTAGCATGCCTGAGGTACTGGTAAGCCACAACAGGGAAATCCCTTACTTACTGGGTTCAGGCTGCTGTCCCATCTGCAGACCAGAGAGACCTATGTAGTTGTGAGGGAGAGGTAGTGTCAGCAAATTCACATTAGGCATTGGTACAAGATGAATGGTATGTTTCTGCATAGGTACAGTACACACTGTGATATTACACAATTTTCTGTCCTTCACTATAGATGTGCACCTTTATGCATTACTACACCCCACCCACTAATCCATTTTGCACTGACATATGCATCTAGAGACTCTGTAGAAGACAGTTTAAATGCTACCTCATTACATTCATATGCACTTTGGCCTTACTTGGATGCTCCTCACCAGTTACCCGGGTGCTACCCACCTACGCAACTGCTGTTTCCCGTGTTTGGGTTTATGTGGGGGCTACCCCAAGGTTGGCAAGGAGCTCTTCTGTCACCGTAAGTGGGGCCTATGTCGCTGGCCCCAATGGTAGCAGTACAGTCCCTTGTTACAGCAGCAGCCCTTTGTTAGGCATGATGTATCAGGTCAGTTGTTCTATGCCTGACCTGATTGTATGTGCGTCCATGGTGGCCCAACACGTTCACTTTGTGGATGATCTCATCTGACAGGGCAGTCTGCTCCTGGAGATTTTGCTGGCTTTTGCCAGAAAGGATGGCATAGTTTAAGATTACAGCTTCTGTGATGGCTGCTGTCTCTGCATTGGTGTAAGGTCATTGCTGCTGCATGGCACCTGGAAGACATACACAGGGAAACACATCACAGGACCTCAGACATTGCCCAGAGTTCCTTACAGAGCCAGCACATGCATATGGACTATCATTTACCACCACTTACAAACACATTATAGCCCCGTACCTGGCAGCACTGTATGAACATGCATTGTACTCCTGGCCCTGATGTGTCATGTTCCCCCCAATGAGGGCCAGTACATTGCATAAACCATCATTCATCATTGACATTTGTGTAGAGGGTTACAGTGGACATGTTCCTTGCAGATTGGATGTCAATGGTGCTCAGGCTTTGTTTGCATACAGCATGTAATGGAGCTGGAAGCATATGCCTGGGTTCATGAAGGATGTAGACAGGAATGTTATCAGGCCCCAAGGTGACTTGCTTTTGTTAACTTTGGTTAGACAGTTTGCACCTGATCCATGATGATGAAGAGAGGGGTGTGTGTATTGTTCATATCTACCTATGCTGATTGTGATCCGTGGGGGGTGATGTTTGCCCTAAACCTGTCTGCAGCCGGTTGGCTGTAGCTATGGTGTGTGTGTATGTGCTGTGATTGACCACCATTACATGGTGGGTTGGGTTGGTGCCTCTGAGACTGCAGACATATGGAAAAATGGTCTTGTGATTGCCTTTAGTGGATGTGTCTAATTTGTACTCATTGTTAGCCTTACAGTAATCCACCTGTGATCTAATATGCTCATTCAGATAAAGGATAACATGCCTCCCAGTTGGTACCTGCTCCAACTTTGCTCTGTATAACCAATATAGCATCAAATTATGTGCTTTGTGCATTGCTGCTGTCCAGAAAGGGGTTTTCTCTACTTTGGTGAAGGCAGGTTTTACAAGTAAGGTGCTGCTGAGGTCATACAGATATGTGGATGCTCATATATCTGTAGTAGGCATGGACGCAGAGTCAGAACACAGTTGTCCCCCTCTACAATTTCAGTGGGATACTCATGCTTATTATACTACCCATGTCTGTGTCAGGGCAATGACACCACCAGTAGATGTAGAGGTCTAACTCTGTTGGATGCACAGAAACTAATGCTACATGTGTGTACAACATGTACAGCTTATTCACCTGACGTTTTGCATCCCATGTCAGTTGTTATGAAGCAGCCACATGCACCTACCATACATACATATGCACAGGTAATACCTGCTATACATTTCTGTTCTATGTCAGTATGGCACACTGTAATGACATTCATGCTGCTCAGTCAGTCATGTCAACATGTTAGAACAAGACATCTGTAGGACAGATACACAGTGGGCTATGGGCCACAATTAGTGACACTTTCTTCATATTGCTGCAACACACATATGTCATTTGATAGTGCAGTAGCCTTTGCATTCACAGACATACCCTGGAGGATATCTGTTGCTCAAATGGCAGGGAGAGAGGTGAAAGGCATGTGGGAGTGAGGGTAGGAACTGTTGATGTTGTGAGTATGACTGGTATGGGAACAGAGCTAGCTGATAGCTGGGCAGAGGAAAGGTGGATATATTGCATGTGCCAGAGACCAGATAGAAAGGGTGTACAGCTGTGTGTATCAGAGTCAGATACAAATAGTTCTATCATGGTGTGTATGGGAGTGGAAATGGTGTAGGGGTTAACCTGAAGGAACATTATGCTGAGAGTGTTTGTGAAGGTGCTAAAAGTGTTGGGTAGAGTGATGTTCATGAGGCTGGGAATTTATGTGTAATGTTGACAGTTGTTAGCACATATGCTGTGCTAATTGCGTGTGTGATGGATGAGACAGACATACTTTGGTGTGGTTGGATGAAGTGGTGATGCGTGTACCCAAGAGTGAGTGAGTGGTGATTGGAGCAGATTTCAATGGGAATATTGATGAAGGGTCAAAAGAAAACAGAAACCTGTAATACGCTCGCTGTTACCAACAAAGTCCAAACAAACAAGCAAAAACTTACAAGTTACATCCAAAGATGTATTACAGTGCACGGTTACAAAAACACAACTGCAGGAACACAAACCTTTCGGATTACAAATTTGCAAATATTTACATAGGAAGAGCATGTACCCTAATTATACATTTCAAGGTATAGTGAGGTGTCAGTATTATAGAGCCAGCAGACCAAATACTAGGGATAATTTTTGCATAGAGCAATTACATGATATGACTTGTGAGTTTCAACAGAGATTTTGTGGCCTTAAACTATTGATGAAAGAAGAGAATAAAATGTTTGATCAAAGAAAGAATAAAGCTAGGCCTTATTTTGCAGTGCCACATGATGGTAGTTATATTCCTAGAAATAATAATTATTTACGGTATACCACTACATATAGTCAGTGTACTTCTGAGGTTTGAAAAATAATTGCTAATAATTGGGGTATATAAACTGTTTTACCCGACTTAAATACCATTATTCCATCATTTCCTATGTTTGCATATAAGAATTCTATCAATTTAAAAAGTAAGTTATGTTACAAAGATCTATGACAAAAACACAAGGTAGGTTAGAATTTAATAAAAAGGTACCTGTCCTTGTATATTGTTCAGTATATAATGTTATTTGCAAAAGTAATGCATTGATACATCCAGTTACACATAAGTCATATACTTTTTCATGTACTGCTACTTGCAATACAACTTATATTGTCTACTTAGGTACTTGTGAAAAATGTCCTAGCTTCTATGTAGGAAAATCCACTAGAAAGTTGCACGAAGACATTATAGAACATTGATCAGATACAAAAAGATCTATTTTAACTAATGCTATTGCTAAACATAGTGTAGAATTTGATAATACTCATAATTTTATATTTAGCATCATAGATATTTGTTTTACCAATATGAGGGTGAGTGATAAGAACAATGATTTAGAGATGAAAGAATACAACTGGATTATTAAATTACAAGCTGATAGTTCCCGTGGTATTAATTATGTGGTATCAATTAAACCTGTCCTAAAACGCAAACAGATATGTCTAAAATAATGAATTTATTAATGTATTTTAATGAAATAATTTGATTATACTATCTATGAGAGTACTTTATTTCTTTAAGAAAGAGTCTGTCAGTGTTATAGGAATAGATATGTCTTAATTAACTTGATTGTTCTGATATCTGGTTGGCTGTCTTATTACCATGTGGTCTAGTTGGTTCTATTTTAAATGATAGTGCATTTGAATGTAATTTTATCACACTGAAGAAGGAGTAATCTGAAAGCTTTGTGATCCTGCAATTGTGTTTTTGCAACTGTGTCCTGTAATGAATCTTTGGATGTAGCGCTGCCATTTTTTGCTTGTCATGTTGGTGAAGGGGACAGAGGGGATACAGAAGTGATGTGTAGGTATGGTGTTAAGCAAAGAAATGCAGAAGGTGAGATGGTGGCGGAGGTTGCAACAGAGGTTGGACATGGGTGTGGTGAATACATAGTTTTACAAGACCAAGGGGCATAGGGTGACATACAAGAGTGGAGGAAGATGCACACAGGTGGATTATCCCCTATGCGGGTAGGCCTTTTTGAAGGGGATTGGTGACTGTAAAGTGGTTACAAGGGAAAGTGTAGTTAGGCAGCATGGAAGGTTGGGCTGTGGAATGATGTTGGTCATCAAGAAGAGGGAGAGGAGTGTGAAGACAGAACCACCTCAGATCAAATGGTGGATACTGAGGAAGGGTGATTGTGAGGTTGAGTTCACGGAAGAGTTAAGACAGGCAGTGGGTTGCAGTGAAGAGTTAGCAAATATCTGGGAAACTACATCTGAGCTAGTAAGAGAGATGAGTAGAACGGGGCTTGGTGTGACATCTGCACAGAGTAAGGAAGACAAGGAGAACTGGTGGTGGCATGAGGAAGTACAGGGGAGTATACAAAGAAAGAGGTTGGCCAAGGAGAAGTGGGATTGTCAGACAGATTAAGAAAGTAGACAGGTATATAGGGAGATGGGTGCATGGCAAAGAGAGTGGGGGAAAAGGCTGAGGATGGGGAATCTGAAGGGTTGTATGTAACTTTGGACACAAAAAATGGAAAAGGACCTGTACCAATTGGCTTGACAGAGGCATGTAGCTAGGAAGGATGTGCAGCAGATAAGGTTGAGAAAGGATATTAGTGGAAGTGAACTCACTAGTGAGGAGAGAGTATGTCAAGCAGGTGGAAACAGTACTTTGATGGGCTGTTGAATGAAGAGAATGAAAGAATAAGAAGGTTGGATGATGTGGGTATGGTGAATCAGGCTGTGCAACAGATTATCATGGGAGAAGTAAGGATAGCTATGAAGAGGTTTAAGAATTGAAAGGCAATTGGTCCAGATGACATACGCGTGGAAGCATGGATGTGTTTAGGGCAAATAGCAGTGGTCTTTTTAACTGGATTGCTTACTCTAATCTAGGAAATTGAGAGGATGTGTGATGAGTGGTTAAAATGTGTTTGGGTACTGATTATGAAAATAAGGGTGGTGTGCAGAGCTGTAGTAACTACAGAGGGATAACATTGATCAGTCACAGCATGAGGTAATGGTAAAGGGTGGTGGAAGCTAGGCTAAGAAGGGAGGTGAGGATTACTGATCAGTAGCATGGTTTCATGCCCGGAAAAAGCAATACAAATGTGATGTTTGCTGTGAGACTGTTGATGAGGACATGCAGAGAAGGTTGGCCATAGCTGTGTTGTGTCTTTGTGGACTTAGACACAGCATATGACAGGATGCCTAGAGAGGAGTAGTGGTATTGTATGAGATGGTCAGCAGTGGCGGAGGAATCCGTAAGAATGCTTCAGGATATGTACAAGGCTAATGTGACAGCAGTTGAGTTCTGCATTGGGAGTGACAGGTGTGTTTATTGGAGAGGTGGGAGTACATCAGGTATCAGCTATGAGCTCTTTCTTATTTGCAGTAGCGATGGACAGGTTGACAGACATGATCAGACAAGAGTCCCCCTAGACTGTGCCCTTTGCAGATGACATTGTGGTCTGTAGTGAGAGTAGGAACAGGTTTACGATACCCTGGAGAGGTGGAGGTATGGTCTTGAGAGGGGATGAATGATGGTCATCAGGACTAAGACAGAATATATGTGTGTGAATGGGAGGGAGGATGGAGAAATGCTGAGGATGCAGAGAGTACAGTTTTCAAAGGCAGATAGGTGTAAATGCGAGCAGGATGTGGGTGGTGGGGAAGAATGTCATGAGTGATTTGTGACAGACAAGTACTATTAAGAATGATAGGGAAGGTCTACAAGAGGATAGTGAGACCAGCTATGTTATAGGGGTTGGAGACATTGGCAATGAAAAAAGAGGCACAAGTCAGAGCTGGATGTAGCAGTGTTATTCATGATAAGATTTGCACTGGGTATGGCCTAGCAGTGTCACAGTCAGTATTGTGCAACACACACTCCAGTAGTGGTTATATGTGAGCCATCCTTTCCTGGGGTGACTCAGGACCCTGGGCTGTGTCTATGTCACTGCAGACAGACACAGTTTCTATGGTCATAGGTTCTGCTCAGCAATATATCAGTACAGCATGTGTTGTTGAGACATAATATTGTTTGAACTTCCTATTTTTCACATTTACATGCCCCCTACTATATTCCATTACAGGCTTAATTGTTTGACATAGCTGTGTTTTATTGTTTCCAGTTCAGTTGGTATACACCATCAGTTTCAGTGTGTGTGTGTGTGTGTGTGTGTGTGTGTGTGTGTGTGTGTGTGTGTGTGTGTGTGTGTGTGTGTCTGTGTGTGTGTCTGTTTCTGTGTGTGTATGTGTGTGTGTGTGTGTGTGTGTGTGTGTGTGTGTGTGTGTGTGTGTGTGTGTGTCTCTATCTCTCTCTCTCTCTCTCTCTCCCTCTCGCTCTCTCTCTCTCTGAGAGAGATGTAGGATATAAATTTGTTTTGTATAGGCCGCATCTTGCCTTTAGTAGGTAATGCTCATGAGCAGCTGAAGGCATGTGCACAAATTGGAGTCCCCACTTGCTAATTGCCTGTGGAATAGCTGTGGTATCATTCCCATACCCAACAGCATGGAAACACACTCCTATAGCTGAGTACTTCATGTGGGCATTGCCCCTTTTCCTTGCCTGAGAGGAATACTCCATGGAG
The DNA here is from genome assembly GCF_019279795.1 of Protopterus annectens. Taxonomy (NCBI): domain Eukaryota; kingdom Metazoa; phylum Chordata; order Ceratodontiformes; family Protopteridae; genus Protopterus; species Protopterus annectens. The sequence continues at coordinate 1,428,153,924 of NC_056731.1, read as the reverse complement.
GTGTGTGACGAACAGCATCACAGAGTGTAATTGGGAATACCTCTTACAACAAACACTGTGGAGACAGCCCAACAAACTGGGGGAGAATGTTCCAGATATAGGGACAGAATGTAAGTATGCTGTTATACAGTTGAAGTAATGCTACTCTGACAGGGTTTGTGTGGATATGGCTGCTCTGCATGAATTTAAGTCTGATAGTGTTATGTGGTTGACATAACTCTCAACTGCAGGGCTAGCCACAGACTGGCCAGAGTTTGGACTGTTATCTTTGGTGTGATACTCACACATTTTTTGGCCTTGGAAATTTAGTAGCATACTCTCAGGATTGCAGTGAGTAAATGGTAATATCCATGTGTGTTTCTGTTTTCATATCCCTCAAACCAGATATGTTGCAACAACCCTGTTACACCAGCAACTTTCTCAGTTTATGAAAGGAAAATGTCAATAATGCCCCTGTGTTTGGACCTCTTCCCCCAAGTATGTCAAGCTTTGTCCAGCTGTCATGTTGTAAGAGGTGTATAGGTATAGTATATAATTATATAGTGACTTCTTTCCAGATATCATCCCAGTGATGTATCAGACTGTCAGACATGTTACATGTAGAAGGTCTTATACATGAGGATGAAGCCTGGATGTTCTGTGAGACTCTATATAGTTGAAAGGACTGTGTATTTCTGGCAGTTGTTGACAGACTGTCAAGATTGTGTAGCAGTGTATAGTGAATGTGTTATTTGGCCTGTGTAGGGAGGGTGGTAGATGTAAGTGTTGAGGGTCCTTTTCTATCTGACTTTGCATGCTGCTCCAGCTTCTGTTGCTCTATCAGCTGCATATGTTTGTAGGGGCTGACTGAGACCCCTCCTATACCAGTCAGGCATCAGACTACACTGTGAATTGGGCCAGTATATGTAGGGGTAGTGTGTGAGTGGCAAATATGCTGATGATTTTATTCACACAGTCCATATGCTCTAGTGTTCCTGTGGCTTACCAGTGTGTCACTTTGAATGTGGTGAGATTGGTTCTGGGTATGCACTTTCACATTGGTGTCTGTTGGTCAGTGCTGTTACATCCCTGTAGTGCCTGATATATGTGCAATTGCATGTGTATTCCCTCATAGTAAAATTGGGTTTGTGTTGTGTCAGTCTGCTGTAGTTTAGATAGTATTTGGCAACATGCCTAGCAGCTCAGTGTAGTTTCCCTACTGTGATGTTATGTCCCAATATTTATCAGATATATTGTTGCCTGGCCCCCATATGTGTTGTGTATGTCTGGCACATCAATGGGATGATGTGAAGATTTATATCAGTGAGTAGTGAGGAGTAATTTGGTTTTGGACTTATTCCAGTGAATATGTGGAAAATAGACAGGAGGGTGTTACTGCATCAACTGTGTCACCTTATCTACTCCAGTATTTGGGATATGTTGCCAGTTTCATGGCTTTACACCTCTCCAGTCAGGCTTGATCAAATTTGTTGCAGTAAGGAGTTAGGAGGATACCTCTCTACTGGGCAGATTGTTTCAGACTGTCCAGGATTATTGCTCATATGTATGTTCTGTTCCACAGAATAATTATTTTCATTTCTGTGGTAAATCACTGTGATGAAGTGAGGATTTCTGTCTGTAAATGATGACATACATTTCTATTTCAGAACTCGTATCCTTCTGAACATGTATGCTGACATGAACCCTGTAACTGTAGGAACATTCTGCATTTATAACTGTAGTATGTGCATTATGTCCCTGTTCTTGGACCATTGTCCCCCTGTTTTGACAGCCTTTGTCCAGAATTATTGTATTAAGAGGTGTAGAGGTATTGTGCTGGGTATGACATCACTACATGTTATGGACATATATATATATATATATATATATATATATATATATATATATATATATATATATATATATGGTTCCACTTGAAATCATCGAATTACCATTTCATCGAATTGCAAATCATCGAGACCAAATCATCGAAAACTCATTTCATTAAAAACTCATATCGAATCTCAAATCATGAAAACTATAGCAACTACAAATAACATTCCACAAAGGTTTTTTTACTATGTTTATGCAGGGGAGCAAGCCCCCCTGTATAAACATAGTAAACAGTGTCTGGGATGTTATTTGTAGTTGCTTTATAGATTTCGATGATTTGATGAAATGAGTTTTACGATTGGTCTCAATGATTTGCAATTCGATGAAATGGTAATTAGATATATATATATATATATATATATATATATATATATATATATATATATATATATATATATATACAGGGAGCTTTACTGGCAAATTACCCTTGAAGCGACTAAGCCCCCTGGTTTGAATGGTATGATATCCCTGGGACCTGTACTTAAACTAAGAGCAGCCAAACTCTAACAAAACAAGACCTAGGAAAAGCAATCACTTGTTGCTTTTTATTGTTAATTTGAGAAGGTTTTGCTTTTTAAAATAAAAAAACTTTTTTAATTTTGTTTATATTGATTTTTACCCATACTTATGGGGTTGTGTATTTAATGATGTTACAGTGATGGTATACAATTTATACTAACACACTAAATAGAAATAATTTTAACAAGTTTTTTATAATAATTTTCAAAGTTTCAAGACTGTATGCCTTTTAAATTAGGAAACCAATTAGTCTGTTAATTGGTTTAGGTAAATAAGGTATTGTGGGGAGGACCTTGTATGCTTCTGATGAAGTTGTGTAACGAAAACGGAGTGAATAAACGTTAAAGCTGTGGTAACATTTGTACTTATTCCTGCAACAGCGTGTCTGGAGTTATAACCAGTTTGAGTTTTACTACCTGTGGTTTGTGGTTACGTTTGAATGTACCTTGAGGAAAGAATTTCTTTTCAACAATTTTACACTGAGACGGACTGTTTTTGAAAGTGCCAGTGTTTCCGGTTGTGTCCGTTTTTTGTATTATTAGTTTTACCTTGGACACGTCCTTTTTTGTGATTATATATATATATATATATATATATATATATATAGGAGCTGTTTATAATCTTGAAATACTGAAATGTCGAATTTTAGTATCTCGAGATAATAAACCCGAATGTTTAAAATAGTGAAAGTTCATAATCGCAAAATTTGAATAACTCAAATTCGCGGTTATGGCCTTACGTTATGTGATGTCCGGGTTGTGTGTTTATGGTGCGCGGTGCCGTGTGTGGATCTAGGTGTTTTTGTCAGGCAAGTGAGTGTTTTGTAAGGGATTTGAATGAGAGTTAGAGTGTGTTTGAGTGTGCTGATATGTTTGATTTGTGTGTGAAGGACTGGAGAATGTGAGTGTGGGAGTTTGCTTTTGTTTCCTGTTTGTGCAATCTCGGAGTTAGTATATATAATTGGGGGGTGAGGGCTAGCCCCCCTGCTTATGTGTGTATGAGTTGTGTATGTGTGTAGATTTTGTTTATGTTGTGATGTGGGTGTTGTGGTGTATGTATGGTGTATTGTATGTGGTTTGTTCAGTGTTTTGAATTTTGTGGTTTTGGGCTCAGGTTTTTGTAGTTTTGGTGTTTGTGGATTTGGTGTCATAGTTTCAAAATACTGAAATTTGATGTGTCAGTATTTCGAGATTATGAAGTGAATCTATATATATATACATATATATATATATATATATATATATATATATTATGAAGTGAATCTATATATATATATATATATATATATATATATATATATATATATATATATATATATATATATGTATATATTTATATACACATATATTCCTTTTTTGATATCTATATATATGTTTATATAACAATATATATATGTATATATTCTATATGCATAGCTCCATATATCTAATGTATATACTTTTTAATATTTATCTATCACCATACACATCTATATGTGTATATTTATATATACTAAACATGACTGAGTCCACAGTGTTTGTTCCCTACTATTCTATACCTGTACTGAATGATATATCTGAAAAAACAGCATTCATTGTTAAAGCTCAGATAGTGAAGTGGTAAATTGAGCTGACTATGGTGTACAGGGTCCTGGGTTCAAGACTTGGCAGTGGTGATTGTTTTGCTGCTGGGCAAAAGAGCGGCTGATGGATTCAGGGTGAGTAAGGCAGTTTTAAGCAGTTGTAAGCAGGTTTGCATGGGTTTGCGTGATGGTAAGTGATGCCAACACATGGTTAAACAAGAAACTGCTTAATCTGTGCAGGCATAGCTTAGCATCATGCAAACTCACTTACTGCTGCTTATTGTAGCTTACTCCCACTTTCCCCCATGCTAATTTCTTTAAAAGAAAAGAAAAAAATGGGTGATAGTAAAATTTTGAAAAAGGGGGCATGCAGAGGGAAAAATAATATGAAAGATAGCTAGGGATGTGCAGGATGGGTGTAGGGAAGGTCCATAGCTGTCCATTTCTGATACAGCCACAGCTGTGCATTTGTACAGAATTTGGAGGTGAATTTGGATACTCAAACCCCTGAGAGAAGGGTGAGGACAACAGTAATGTGTTGTTAAGCCAATTAGACCAGATTACGTGTCCAGTGGACATGTGCAAAATAAGCATCTATGTATGGGGCGACATTTTTTGTGGGAACTGATTGCCCGTTTTTTTATAATGTGAGAGTGGGATGTTAGGGAAGGTAGGTATATTTGGGAAGGTAGGTTGGACAGGAAGACAGACAAGACAGCAGATAGGGGCAGCATATGACACATGTGGGGGTAAACATCTTGAACAGGGAGAGTGGTTGGGAATCGTACACCCACTAGCCCCCAAATCGATACAGTGGGACTGTGGTCCACACCCATGGGCAGTCACCATTGCACCTTCAAGGCCCCAAAGGTGGCTGCGCTAGGGGCTGAGCAGGAGGGGCAGGCTGACCCTCAAGATGCACCACACAGCCCTCAAGCTGGCATAGCTGATCTCAGAACTCCTTTTGAAGCTCGCTATTCACCAATCCCTGGATCTGACTTTGGGTGACAGTGTCCTGCCCATGCTTGCTCCTAGGGGGCAGGCCCCATCCCCTGAAATGGTTCCACCTGAAGGTGATGCAGGACCAGTGGGCAAGGAAGTCCCAGGTTGGGTCCCAGACATGCTGGGGCCCGGTGCCATGGCCAGTTGAGACTGGTCAGGCAGATCCGCTGGGATCGGCCTTCCCAGATGTGATATAGTGTTTCTGTTTTATAACATATGTTGGTTAGTCATGAAAAACACATTCCAGGATTAGTTATAACAGCATGCATGTGTATTCCCATTAATCTAATACAACAGATTTGTAACAGTTGCATAGCAAGCAGAATTGATAGCAACAGGCCACCAATGATAGCATTTGAAAAGCGAACATTTATAGTCAACCATTTAAATATTTGTAGAACAATTAGGCACATGTCCCAACAGTACATTTGGTGGAAAACATACCCATTGATTTATGTGTTTAGATTATTGGTGCAGATAGGGTGGAGGAGAGAGAGAAATGTCAGTTAATAACTATATAGGCTTCAATTGCTCACAGCTTTAATGATCATTGCTCTAATCATTACTCTCCTATGGCCTTGTGTTGGACAGTGGTATGTTTGTACACAGCGTATAATTACAGCCCTCTTACAGCTAATTTATACCTTTTGTTACCTGGCAGACCTGTGGAGGAAATTTCTGGTAACACTATCTGACTGTTTCTCCTCATATTCACATAGTCAGGGTTACATATGTGCACTCATAGTGTGTGTGTGTGTGTGTGTGTGTGTGTGTGTGTGTGTGTGTGTGTGTGTGTGTGTGCTACTGCCATACTCTGCCTTGTTTTCTATCAGTCACCCTGGGTGCTGGTGAGAGTGACCACTAGCTGTGACAGCATGACACTTGACGGACATTTCTTGGAGGAGACTACTTGGTGTATGTACTTATCTTGCTATCATTTGCAGCCTTGGGATTGGACAGTGGGTGTTGTACACAGTATATAAGTACAGCCTTTTTAAAGCTAAGCTATGCCTTTTCTTACCTGGCAGACCTGTGGAGGAAATTTCTGTTAATACTACTTGACTGTTTCTACACATATTCACATATTCCTGGGTGAAATTATGCATACAGCTTACTACCACTCCTGGGATTTGAACCGTGCCTGTTTGTGCAAAAAATACAAAAAGTTTGTGTTTCATCAGAATGTGCTATTGAGGAGCTGTTGTTACTGGTCTCTTGGTTATACAATCTGACCTTGTAATTCTGAAATTCATACATGGCAGATAGTTCTTATACTGTGTATTTATACTTTGACATAGCAGTCTAGAAAACACTGGTTAACACAACATTACTATTCAGGTATCCGATCTTGGTGCATGGAGCATTTCATTTAGTTAATCTCCTGTTTTACAACTCTACAATCTTTGTCACATGAACCTTGATTATTTAATGCTTTCAGAGCTATAGTTGCTGTTCAGAAACTGTACACATTTTGATTCATATCACCACAGACCAAAGTAAACACAACCAGTCCGGGGTTTTGACTTTTATTGACAAGTACTGACACTTTTATTGACATATACATTGTACATCACTATTACTCTACTAATGTCTCATTTATTCAGTACAAACTATACCCATTTTTAAATACTGACAGGTGACATTCTACTCCTTTTTATGTATTTGCCCTGAATCTACAAGCTAGATTTGTACTCACCAGCCTCGTGACACAGCCTTAGCAGCCTGCTAGCATGGGCATCTAAGTTCATGGCCCTCTCATCTGCAGCTGTACAGGAGATAGAGAAACATTTATGCATGCCTATCCATCACATACACAGGCTGGACTTTGAAAAACACTTATTGATACTGATACTTACACACATCTGGGACATTACCCACCATGCATCTTGTACTCACTGGTCCAAAACGTCCTTCTTCCTATGCTTCAAGTCAGCAAATTGGTGCCAGACTTGCTCAACAGTCCAAGGGATGCAAGTGGCACTGGTGAGGTCACTTGCAACACAGTTGAAGGTATCTGCTTTGTATTGGGAGCCCTGGAACTGGTCCTGCAGCTGTCTCCCTTCATGTTCTTTTACTAGGAGTCCAACCATGACCCTGGACTCTTGAATGCCCCAGCGCTGCACCCAAAAGTGCTCACCCTCACCAACACCAGCCATAGTGCCTGTGGTAATGAGCTACAACTGGTTATGGGCTGTATTCCCGCCTGTGAGGTTTAAATAGGGATGGTTTCCCTCCCTTTGCTGTGACTGAATGGTTTTGAATATGCTGAGTTAAGCTAAGCAATTGGCAAACCCACTTAGCAAAGATAAGCATTGCTTAAATGGGCAGATGCTAAGCACTGCTTACCAGTGAGCAAATCCACTTAGCTACACTAATTATTGCTAAGCATAGAAATTTAAGCAATGATTACTCTGGCTAAGCATAGCTGAGCACAATTTAGCATTGTTCAGTTTTCATTTTATGGACTATCAGGATTGTAGGGTTGAGTCCTTCTTAATGACATCTTATGATATGCATGTTTCCCTTCCATAACTTCCTGCTATGTCCTTTCATTACATTATATTCTTGTGTGGCTATACCTTATGGGAGACTTGTGTTTATGTGGGTGTTTCACATCTGTACTACACTGACACCTCAGATTTGAACCTGCTGCACTACCCTGGTTAACAAATATATATTATTCACTACCTATTTACATAAAAAGATACTCATATAAAAATGAATGGACTGCATTGGGGCTCAAACCATAAATGACTGCATGGTAAATAAGTGCTAACCACTACACTATTTCATTTTGTCTATTTTGACTATATATTTCTATTTAGCTCCTTTGGATGTTTAAGATATTCTATACACAGCTGTGCAGCACTCGCACCCGCTCAGCTTACAACATTAATCTAAAAAAAGTTACATTTTCCTACATTACTCCCAGTGCATTTCTCTGTCCCTTGCTCTCTCTGTTGCATCTGCATGCTTCTGTCAACTTTAAGATGCACACACGCAACACTGAGAGAGAAAGAATGATTTAATTTCCAAAATCTGGATTATGAATTCTTGCAGCAGATACAAGCACCTATTTATTCATTTGCTGTAGCATTATGAATGCTGTGAGGAACCTACAGGTACAAGCAAAGTGTGTGTGTGTGTGTGTGTGTGTGTGTGTGTGTGTGTGTGTGTGTGTGTGTGTGTGTGTGTGTGTGTGTGTGTGTGTGCGTTTGAGTCGAATGCCCTATTTAGAGAGGACTAGTTAGTTAATTAACTTTCTCATGCCCAAATTCCCTACCTTGGCTATGGGAGACAACAGCTTTAATCCTCTATACCATCTACCTTTGGTTACAGTTAGCCATTAGAGTTGGATGAAATGTTCTGAAATAGCCTTTGGTTACAGTTAGCCATTAGAGTTGGATAAAATGGGTACTTTTGTCATTTATTGGTTCATACATTTTGTATCACTAATTAATGGGAAAAAATTTCAAAACTCAAATTTAAAATGCTTTGTAATAAATGTTGTATTTAACAAAACACACATTACACAATTAAAGTGAACCAAATAACACGTCTATGCATAGTCCCAAAAATGTGTGCAGGGAGCCCATGGTTTGAAAACTGCCCAGGGACTGGGCTTAATCCACCACAGACTGGATGTACATTCAATAAATGTGGGTTTCAATGCATTTTCAATTAATGTGCACTTCAAGGGAGAGAAGTTTTACTGTTGCTCATGTTTAGTCTGCTTTCAATGTGCAATTGTTTTGTTTATCAGATGGCTATCAGTGATTGCGCTATAAAATTGCAAGCAATATTATTAGTGTACCATGCAGCATACTCATTTTTAGTTCAGAAGGCTGTGGGTTCTAATCCCAATCTATGTAGATGGATTTCTTGCAGTGCAGTATAAGCAAGGTGCTGCCTTCCTTTAGATGAGATGTCAAACCAAAGGCTCATCTGCCTGCATTGATAGTAAGTGCTATGAAATCCTTTACATTCATTTGAGCTATCTAGAGTGCTATGAAATCCTTTACATCCATTTGAACTATCAAAAAGAGTAGGAGGAAGTTTCCTGATGCTCTGGCAAAATTTCTCCTAGTAGTATAAATACTATCAAGGGTCTCCCCTGAAAAGAGGCTACTAGCCTAGTGGGACTAACCTTGCCAACAATGGATATATATATATATATATATATATATATATATATATATATATATATATATATATATATATATATATATATATATAAATTAAAAAACAAATTAAATTAAACCCACATCTTTGTCTTCATTGAAATAATAAAGAAGAAAATATTATGCATGCTGACACAGGGAATGATATTTATTGAAAGTGGGGGAGACAGACAAATAATGGAATAGTAGAATGGATGGGGGAACAGGGGGGCAGGGGGGCCCTAGTCCATTACCCTGCTTAGAACCTCGTTTGTCTATGATCTGGCTCTGCTGAAAACTAGTCTGCCTGATCTAGTAATAACTTAAATTTGTGCAATAGATATCCCGCCATTTACTAAATAAGGCATTTGCTTAATGAAGGCAAGCAGGGATTCTTTTTTTGTCCTGCCCAAGTTTCTTTTAGCAGGAAAGCATGACATTTTGAGTGTTCCACCACAAATGACAGTGGTTGAATGGATTATGCTTAGTCAACAAATAGAAGGTAGTTCTTTTAAATAAATTCTGATCTGTGGACTTTCCATATGGTATCACCCCCTTTGTTGCAACACTCAACACCTTCTGAGCACTATATCTTCTAACACTGCGCTACCATACTTTCTTACATGATCAGTCACAGAATTCCAGCTTTCTGCTAGAACAGTAAGATGGCAATTAAAACTTTGAATAAATGAAATCAATTAGACCAAAACATATCAAACATATGAAAAGAAAGGAAAAATGACATTTGAATGTGTGATACTAAAATCAGTATAACAGCAACAGCCCAAAGGATCACATTCAATAGTAAAAAACAGTATGAAATACCTTCTTTTTAATTAGTTACTACAACTTTGCTGTTCATAAATACTTCATTTTACTGCAAATAAATTTTTCAAACAGATCACATCCATCCTTTAGCATATATAAATCTAAAATTAATGTAATTTAAAATGAATTTTTCCATAATAAATGAAATACAATATTTTTGTTACATGTATTTTAAAAAACATTTAAATTCCAGGAAAGTATCCTCATATCAGTTCAGAAGCCAAAATAAAAAATAAACAGACAATTTCTAAACTGGTTGAGAAGAAATTTAGTGGTATTCATAGTTGTTATGTGAACATGTATAAGCATTTCAGACACAATTCATAGAGACCAGTTACACTAAGATGAGATGGCTATAAATAAACTTAAGCTAATTAAATAATGAGATGGTAAAGAGAAAAAATGTAAAACCTCATATGCTAATAAATCCTTTGCCTGATTGCAATTTATAGGTCATATTTTGACGCATTCCCCTGCCATGTACAGATTTGTAATAAAAGCCAGAATTGTGACATTTCTCTCTATTTTGCAATTAACAAAGATGTTTTCTCTTGCTGCTAGCTTTATTTCCCATTGTGAACTGCTTGTCTTGAATGAGTCAAAACCACTTGCACTCAGCTGCATTCACCAGCCAAAAAAGTGGAGATATAGACAGCAAATAACTTATCATAATTTTGATAAACAGGAAGTTCTTGACAGATTTAGAGTGGACAGGGATATTGTAGATCTTAATGAGTATATATGGTCCCCTTACAGCTACAGGGGGTGGGGGTGGGGGGGTGGCCTTCATATTCCTCTGGATACTAAAGTATGTAAAGCTCTCACTAAACTTGCCAGGAGGACCTTCCAGAGACAGAATAGGGGCACTCTGAGTATTTCACAGGTTTTTGCCTTGAGGATATTTCAGCAGTTCAGATGTATTCTTAGCAAATGTGGATCAGTACATCTATTCCTGGTGTCCTCTCAGGACCAAGCCCAGACTATGCATGCCTTTTAAAAGGAGGCACATTTTCCTGAGGTACTTGGTGTGATAGATTGCACCCATGTTGCAATTATGGCCCTTCTGGTCCACTGGTGGAGTCTTACCTCTAGGGTTGCCACATTTTCAAATGGCCAAAGTGGGACATTTTTGGTACAAAATCAGATTTTACAGGCCGACACATACCCACGGTCAGTACAAAGGTTAGAACTTAACATTTTTGCCTAAATAAAAGCTTATCCTTGTAGCATTTTAATTGCTTATTCTGTTTCTTATAACATTTAGGTATTTTAGATACAGAATAACTGTTTTATGTAACTATTACATAAAATATAGGAAATAATTTTGTCCTAAAATCTCAGGACATTTGCCATTTTTACAATTTTTTGTCAGAACACAACTGCCCAAAGAGGGACTGTCCCTCACAAAGTGGGACAGGTGGTAACCCTAGTTACCTCAATAACAAGAGCAGCCATTCCATCAGCTGGCAGGTACTGTGTGATACATGGGACATGTCTGCCCAGCACCCTGGTAGCTCACATGAATCCCTTATCTGGTACACTAACTCATTGTGCCACGTCTTTCTGCATAGAAGGATGCCCAGTCGCCATCTTGTTGAAAAGTAAAAAAAACGTTCTTTTTTTCATTTAAGTAGTTACTCATAGCAAAATATATTGCTTAATAATAAACTAAATTTTGAAATTGTTTCTCTTCCCTTTTCTTTTTTCTTTTTCTTTTTTTTTTCAGGTGATACAAGATGTTCACTGGAGCCATGGTTAATGACAACAATGATAATCCTAGTGGAGCTGAGGAAGATAATTTAAAACAGCTTTGTCCCGGACATATTGTTATTGAGTGTCTTTGGCATGTGGAAATGCCAGTTCAGATACCTGGATGAGTCTGGAAGTGCTCTTCAGTATGACCCAGTTATTACAAGTTTTATGCAATGTTTTCTTAGTGTTAAATGCTACAGAAGCTGTTTGAGTCTGGTAATCCCTCACCAGTGTATGAGTGGAGGCAGACATGGATGGTTGATGTGCCACCTTACTATGGATCACCATGATCATGGCATTATCCATGCTTCCTAGCATTTCCATGTAATGCTGGAAATCCTCACATGCACCCTGGAAGACTCTCTCCATTTCTAGCTGAATCTCTGTGGCAGTACACTGAGCCTTAACAATATCACAGCATATTTGCTGCTGGGCAACCAAGATTTACATGTTTCCCATGGTTGCTGTGACATATGTTACACCATGCACCCCCTTGCCATTGTGGACATTGTTACCTCTGAATTTATGCCATCATCCAGAAGATGTTACTGTAGGTTTGGAGATACTGTTGTAGAGGTGTATGGACTCTCTCTCTCTCTCTCTCTGCTGCCTGTAGTGTAATCTCACTATGTATTTGACTTTGTGTAGAGATGTCATGTGGTATGCGTGGTGGTGATAGGAGAGTGAAGTTTTCACAGAACCTGTCAGCCAACAGGTTAGGTAGGTCCACATGCTCGGTATATGTGGTATCATTAAGTACCATTTCAGCACAAATTTTGGCCTTTCCTTTTAGGTTACTTATGTAACCAAAGAATGCCTTATGGTTGTTCTTAGTTGAGGAAGCTAATTTGGATTTGTAGTTTGCTTTGGAAAGCTTCACAAGAAGTCTTATTAGTTTGTTTAAGCTGAGGATGGAGTGTTTCCAGTTCAGGACCCACTCACTCTTACTCTTAGACAGCAATTTCTTCATCTTATTGTAAGGCCTATTAATGACAGTTGTTCACCAGGCAGGTTTTCTTTTCCTTGAAGAGCTTGTTTTGGTCCTATCAGGTACAGCCGAGTCAATGCACCTTAACATTAGAAGTATTAGCAACAATGTACACGAACTCCATGCACTCCTAGCTGTCCACTCCCCTGAGATTCTCTGTTTATCTGAAACCTGGTTAAAACCTAGCATAACAGACAATGAAGTGCTACCACCTGGGTATAACCTACAGAGGCTTGATCGTGCTTCCAAGAAAGGGGGTGGGGTAGCTGTTCTATATAAATCTGTATTATACGTCACCATTGAAGCTATACAACCACCTCAAATTAACAACTCAGAGATTCTTGCCACCAAACTACATATCAATAAAAATAAATGTGTCTATATCATCTGTATGTACATTTCCCCATGTAATAATGTAGCTACACTTGAAGATACCCTTCACTGGCTAACATGTCACTACCCCAAGAAACCATACTACTCGGAGACCTTAACATAGAGTGAAATACCTGTTCCTCAGACTCCCCAGCCACCAATGTTAACCTGCATGCATTCTCACAAATCATCACAACCCCTACCAGGATAAGTAAACTGAACCAAAAAGAAAGTATACTTGATTTGGTACTTATAAATAGTCATCCCCAATTGTACACCTCTGGGACCCTCCCTGATGTCCTAAGTGATCACCTTCTCACCTATATTATTAAGCACATAGCCCTCAAGCCTAACAACCCTTACTTAGAATGGTAAGAAACAAAAAATACTTTAACCCCACCAAATTCCAACAAGAGCAAAACTCATGTAAATGACCAATTCTGAAACACCTCCCCTTAGATGAAGCGGTCACATACTCTAACAGCAAATTCCTAGAAATCCTTGATTCTCATGCACCCATTCACTCAAAAAGAACTAAGGCAAAAACTGGCTTTCCAGAGTTGTTGTTTTTCTTTCGGCTTTTCCCAGTTAGGGGTTGCCACAGTGGAACTCCGGTCCACTAATGATTGGCAGTAGATTTTTTACAGGTGCCAGCTCGATACCCAACCTTCAGTGAAGGCACACCCATTCTATGCATGTCTTTTGAACACCACTTGACCATGGGGAGGACATGCAGACTCCACACAGAAGGCACTCCAGCTGAGAATCAAACAGGAGAACCTCTTGCTATGAGGCAACAATGCTACCACTGCACCACCGTGGCTTAGCATGGTTTTGCTTTCCAAAGAGTCTAAACTAAAAATCACCCTTAGAAACAAGGCATGGGCATTATGGCGTACTACTAAAGACCCCCAAGATCACATTAAATATAGGCAAATAAGAAACAACCTAAAAAAAACATTCTATAAGACAAAAAAACACTACTACTATAATCTACAGGAAATAAATCAAAACAACCCTCAGAAGTTCTGGGCATGTTTAAATAGATTATTACATCCTGGACAAATTTCCACCCCAATCCCTGCAGCCACCATTGATAAACCTTCTGAGGAAGTGTCCGATAGTTTGAACCATTTCTTTACTGAGACTATTCAAGCCCTAGTGAGAAAACTACCTCACAGTTCCCCTAGCCATTAAAGTAACACCCCCAGAAACCAACTCACATTTAGATTCCAACCAGTTGCCACCTTACTCATCCGTACCTTGATTAAAAAACTAAAACCAACCACACTCTCCGCTGATTAACTCCCTGCCAAGTATCTACAAAAAGCAGCTGATACCATTGCTTACCCCATCTCGATACTAATCAATCGAACAATAGCAAAAGCCAAAATCCCTTCTATTTGCAAAATATCCTATGTAATCCCACTTCACAAAGGAGGTAGCTCTGCTGAGTTATCCAATTATAGGCCAATAGCAATACTATCCCCACTTGCAAAAAATATGGAAAAATGAATCTACAGACAACTGATGCACCACCTAACTCAGAATAACCTCATGGCAGACTCCCAGCATGGCTTCCAACCTCACCACAGCACTACTTCAGCCCTTCTAGTCTTCTCTAATACCATAAACCATAATCACAATAACAATAACATATCCTTTGCCCTCTTCTTGGATCTCTCCAAGGCATTTGATATGGTGGATCACCAATTACTAATCCACACCCTGAAAACATCCGGCCACGATATTACAGCCATTCAGTGGTTACAATCTTATCTGAATAATAGACAGCAGGCTGTCCTTTAGCAAAACAAACTTTCTAAACACCTACCCAACATACTAGGTGTACCCAAGGGATCTATACTAGGGCCTCTTCTATTCTCCATCTTCATTAATGACCTTTATACTGCTATCCCTAAAGTCAGCTGTGTCCAATACACTGACAACTCCACCCTGATATACTCGGCCACATCTCCGAATGAGTTGTGGTCAGCTACACAAACCACATTCAACACAAGAGAAAACTGGCTTTCTGGTCATTGATCCTAAATCCCAAATAAAACTAAAATGCTGCTTTTCTCACAAACACACAGGTCTACTTCATTCACTTTTACCATTAAATCTAATAATGGCATAATAATCTCCCCAGACTCCTCTACAAAACTGTTAGGTGTTATCATCAATAATAATCTCAAATCTGACCTACATGTTAATCAATCCATTAAGACCATCAATAAAAAAAACTAGGCTCACTTTACAGGATAAAAGCCTTCTTAACCCCTCCTGCTAGATTTGCCATAGCTTGCTCTCACCTACTTTCAACTCTTCTGTATGCATCCCCGTTACTCTCCAATCTAAACAAATATGTTCTTAACAAACTCTCTATCTGCTACAACCATATTGCCAGATTTGCCACTGGCCTGCCTTATAGGACTCATCATTGTATCAACCTAAACCAGCTTGGGTGGCTAGAATTACCCAGATTGATCCAGTATAACCTTATGATTACTGCCCATAGGATCCTTTACAATCCAGACAATACTCTTGCTCTTAAAAATATTATCACCCCCATCACAATCCCCGACCTCTTCGATCCTCTGATAAACTACTATCCCAGATTATCAAAACTAATAACTCTGCCGGTGACTCTCTCTTTGCAAAGTCTGTAGGCAGATCCTGGAACTCTCTCCCAACCGTAATTACTTTGCTCACCTCCCTGGGTCAATTCAAGACTAGACTCAAACAACATCTGACACTAAACTGGCTATATCAATGTAGGAAACCTGACTAACTCTCCTTGACAATGACACAAAAACAGTAACTTTGGCCTACCTGTGACACTAATCCTGACCTGTACTACGTTTAACTCTAAACTTGTTTAGGTATGTAACCACTGTAAATATTGCATCTGTAACTTACTGTATCAGTTAATAACAGTATTTTTAGCTGACCTGTGTTACTTAATGATGACCTACTCTTGGGATTTTCTTTAACCCTGGAACTTCTATAATTTGCTTAGGTATGTAACCTCTGTAAATACTGTATCTTAAAATTAGCTGCTTGCTTAGATATGTTAACTACTGTAAATACTGTATTTTTAATCTAAACTGACTACCTTGGAACTTTTCTCCCCGGGCCTCCGCTGAAAATGGACATGTATCGAGTCGGACTATCCCAGTCAACAAATGTAAAATAAAATAAAGTAAATAAATAAAAATAAATAAATGCAGTTATACAGGTGCTTATATAAAGCATTGGTGTAGACCTCTGCATAGTTGCCAGTTTCATCTGAGGGGGGAGGTGCAGTGAAGCTATTTATACCATCCCGTAAGAAGTTATAGTCTGTTTTGGAGAAGTTTTTTAGTTTAGTTGCTGATAAATCTTCCAAAAAAGAAAAATCAACCCAAGAAAATCTAAAGGTGTTACTGCTCAATGCTAAGAGTCTAAATAAGAAATTCTTCTCCCTGAAAGTACTCCTCACTCTGAGGAATGTAGAGATCTATGCAGTTGCTGACACATATATTAAAGCTATGGAGAGTACTCCAGCAGTGCAGAGCTAGAAAGCCTTCAACACATTTAGACCAACTACTGCACAGGAAGGGGCAGAAGGTGGAGGTATCTCAGTTTACATCAGAACACAAACATACCTCAATGCTGGTTAAACAGTATGACATGCCTTACCTGTCTTAAGATCCTAATTACCATAGGCAGATTTCCATATCATATCGTTGCAAGCTACAGGTCCTCGTCTATGACCATGGAAAAGCCACAATACATACTTAAACATACCAGAGACACTCCTTATTCAACCCAGCACTGTATTCATGAGCAATTTTAAATACCACACTAAACTGGAAATTATACTTGACCCCAAACATGCAGGCCCAGAGATTCCTGTACTTTGTGAACACAACCACCTCAATCCATCTAGTCTGTACACCCATAACAGATGATAACATCCTTGACCTGGTCCTCACAAACATAGAAGAATGTTGTACTCCCTCCCCATGTAATTTCCTCCTGGTCAACCCAGACCACAAAGCTGTCTCCTATGAAATACAAATAAAACTTGGTTCCCCAGTTTTACACTGTAACTTTTAGGTATTATTCTAAGGCAAATTTCATACTATTAAGTTATACTCTAACAAAATTTCAAGCCCCCTAAACCCTCAGAATTGTTCATATATTTACTGTGAATCATGCTAGTGGCGACATGGAGACAGCTGTAGCTTTATGGAATTGGAATAAGCACATGACAAACTCAAAACACAGGCCACCTTGGTGGACTCCTGACATCAAAAGGTTGTATAGCAAAAGGAAAAAAAAATCATAGCAAAAAATTCTGATGTGTAATGCCCAGCAAGGTAAAACTCCTTCATCAATCTAAACAAATGACTCAAGTTCTAATTAAGTCTACCAAAACCATATTTGAGATAAAAATAGTAACCAAGACCAAGGACAATCACAGGGCTGTCTTCAGCTTTGTCCACAACTTCAAAGGCAATACACAACAATGTGCCAAAGTAATTATATACTGAGCAGGAGGATACTGCAAATCTACTGGCCAATAAATTTAACTACAATTTAACCCGTCTTCTCATGAGACACCCCTCAGGAAATTTCCTCAGCCATGCAGACGGGAGCTGAAAGTTCAACTGCTGAATCCTACATTAAGGCACTGTATGAGCACATCTACTCATGCATGAATCGTGCCATCCCAAATAGAACCAAGACTCTCCTCCAAAAAAAGGAAGCCAATCTGGTGGTCCCCTGCCATAAACAAACTCTACAACAGAAGAAAGAATCTGTTGCAGAAAAGAGGAAAATCCCAGGATGCAAAACACTCCCTTACCAGCCTCAGTAAGAAGTTGAGATCTCTCATAAAATCCTTCAAAGCTAGTTAAGAAAATAAAATTGCCAACGATTCCAAAGATAAGCACAAGGCATTCTACAGTTATGTCAACAATCTAAATGGCAATGCTCAGATATGCTCTGAGCTACAACAAAATGGCATTAAATATACTAATCCCAAGGATATTGCCAATAACCTGGCAGATCAATTTAGTGCCAACTTCACCCCCCCCCCCCACCCACTAAAGTTCCCATTTCAATACCAAAAGATTGCCAAATTCTGGTAATCATGGCCACACAGGTAGAAACTGCACTCTCCAAAGCTAAGAATACAACATCCATGGGACCAGATGACATCCCTGGCTGTATACTACATGAACTACAAAATGAACTGGCACCTCACCTAAGTGTCATGTTTAATCATAGCCTCACCTCAGGCTTCGTGCCCACTGAGTGGTGCACAGCTACAGTTATCCCACTCCACAAGGGGGGATCCACCTTGGATCCCGGGAACTACGGTCCCATCAGTCTGACAAGCCTGATCTACAAGGGCATGGAACTTTTAAACAAAGACATTGGCAATCTTCAAATGCTGGACCCCACCCAGTTTGGGTTCATGAAGGGCCGACCATGTCTCCTGAACCTGATTGACTTCTTCAAATCAGTCTCCAGAACTGGGGACAAGGGTAAGGTGGCCCACACAGCCTATCTGGACCTTTCCAAGGCCTTTGACACCATCCCCGACTCTGGAATCATAGATAAACTTACTAAGCTGGGCATAAATCCCTACGTCACTCGATGGGTTGCCAACTGGCTTGCTGACAGAACCCAGACTGTAAAAGTAGCTGACTCCAAATCCAGCTCCAGACAAGTGAAAAGTGGAGTACCTCAGGGTTCAGTTCTGGGACCGCTCTTGTTTGGCATCTACTTCTCTGAAGTGCAGGCCAACACTAAGGACTCTGGCTAACAAAGTTTGCAGATGACTGAAAACTAGGAGCCATTATTGAATCCCCAAATTATGTGGATATTCTACAAAAGGACCTTACAGAAACAGATGCTTGGTGCCAGAGCCATGGGATCAAGCTTAATGCCAAGAAATGTATAGTTATCCCCTTTGGGGAAAAAATGTGCCCATGAATTATCACATAGGTGGCAGTACACTAAACACCGAAAGTGTGATGAGAGACTTAGGGACACAGGTGGACAGTGGCCTCACCTTCGATAACGACATCTCCACAACAGTCAGGAAATCCTTCTATGTGGCACACCTCATCACTAAGGGCTTTTCATCCAGAAAAAAGGAGGTCATTGTCCTACTATACTCATCCCTCATTAGACCCATTATAGAGTACAATGCCCCATTTTGTATGTACCTCACAAGACATCTGCAACAGCTGGAAAAGCCACAGAAATATCTCACTAAAAGAATCACAGGTCTAAAGCAGATGCCCTATACCAACCATCTAAAAAAACTCCAGCTATACTCTGTGACATATCATCTACTTAGCGGCGATCTCTGCTTAACATACAAGGCCATGTCAAACCCTGAGCTGTTGGGCATGCTCCACTTAAAGAAATCCCAATCCATCAGAGCCACACATACCAAGGATCTAAACCTTGTCATCACAATGAACAAAACATGCTGGAGGGATAGATGCCTGACCCAGAGACTCCCCATACTCTGGAATAGACTGCTCATACAAGTCAAACAGAGTGCCTTCTTGCTTGGCCCTCTTCAAAAGGAACTTTGACGATTGGATGGGAGATAGGAAATTTACCCCTGGGATCACATCAGTCTCCCTGCTAGACAGGGGTCCATGGAAGTAAATATTGTGGGAAGAAATATCCAGGGAATTGTTATGGCTATGCTTGTATAGGCCCTAGGGCCAATAGCCTAGTACCAACTTATGAACCTATGAACCTATCACTAGAGAACAGGTCCTCAATGCACTCTCCAAGGCCAAGAACACAGCATTGATGGGCCTCGATAATACTCAGGATGCCTCCTTAATACTATAAACATGACTTATCAGGACAACTAGAATCACTATTTAACCATAGCATCCAGAGAACAAGTCTTCAAGGCAAGTGAATGGGCGACTACAACTGTCATCCATCTGCACAAGGGCAGGTGATCTATGGACCAAGGTAGGTACAAGTCCGTAAGTCCAAAGCCATGGAAACAATTATCATGGAAATGATAAGCTGTGACATAGGAAACCTTCAGATACTGGATCCAATCCAGTTTGTTTTCTTCAGTGACTGGTCATGCCTACTCAGCTTGTTTGACATCTTCAAGACAGTTGCCAAAGCAATGAATGAGAACAAAAAGGTGCATTATGCCTATGTTACCCTGGCCAAAGCATTCAACACCATACTTCAGTCAGGTATTGCAGATAAACTTGTGAAATTTGGTATAAACACTTATATCAGACACTGGATAGCTAGCTACAGAAGTCAGGGTAGGGGAGTCTACTTCCACAAAAAGGACAGTCACAAGTGGAGTATCCCAGCATCGGTGATGGATCGGTTCCTTTTTGGCATCTACTTCTCTGAAGTTATGATAAATATCAAGGGTCTCTGGCTGACCAAGTTCGCAGATGACTGCAGACTAGACATGGTTATAGAATCCCCCCAAAACACAGATACCCTCCAAGAGGGCCTAGCACAGACTAATAACTGGTGCCAGAGTCATAATATAAAGCTCAGTGCAAAGAAATGTATAGTAGTATCCACTGAGAAGATGGCTACTCCTGGAAACTGCTATGTTGATTATACACTCCTACATATACCCAGTGGTCAAGGATTTTAGAATGCATGTAGACAGTAACCTGGTCTACGACCACCATCTGTTTACAGTAGTCAGGAAATCATTCTATGTTGCCCAACTTATAAGCAAGGGAGGTATGGATTTCCTTGTTTTGTTGTACATGGCACTTACTAGACCAATCATTGAATACAGTACTCCTTTCAGTAAGTACACAACCAGGCATATGCAACAACTGGAGTTTCCTCAGTGGTTATTCATGAAAAGAATATAGGATGTAAACAGCATGTCCTGTGTGGACTTTCACAAAGCCTTATCCCTATACTCACTCTCCTACAGACTGCAGGGAGGTTATTGATACCTGGCTTACAAACAATCCTCTGATCACACTCTAATGGACCTTTTGCACTTCCGCAAAACAAATAGTATCAGAATTAGTGATTTGAGGGACCTAAACCAAGTTTGCAACATAAATAGGTGTCTCAGAGATGACTCCTTCTCTGGAACAGGTGTACTTTCCATGTGAAATAGAGTTCTTTCTTAACACAATTCAAACATAACTTGGACCAGTGGATGGCAGATTTGAAATATATTCCTGGTCTGACACCTATGTCTCTACTAGACAGAGGCAGCCTATAAATGCTTGACCACCTGTTCCCAAGCCAACATATACCCCTTAAAATAAACCTAGGGTACCAAAAGTTGTCAGATACATTTAGAAGGTATGGCTAAACTTAAATAGCCGTCCTGGTATCATTAGCCTGGTAATCATATATGACCTATGAATTCACAGCTCAAACCTCCACTCTTCTTCCAGCACCAAATGAACCACCCCTATATTAAGCATCTGTACAGCCTGCTGTAACAGAAGTCCAATAAACACACAGCAATTCCATATACAGCTTAACAAGAAATGAAAAACCAAGTTTCCAGAGGAAACTAGAAAATACAATTCCATTTTATTGCATAGTACAATAGTCAAATATATTACATATTTGTACTTTAATCTGTTGTTTCAATGCATCATCCAAAATCCCTTATTCACTTATTCATGCAAGCAAACAATAATGGAAATTAAGCAATGTGATGTACAATGCCCCATTTGGGATGTACCTTACAAGACACCTGCAATAGCTGGAAAGACCACAGAAGTACCTCACCAAGAGAATCACTGGCCTCAAACAGATGCCCTATGCAGCTCGACTGAAGAAACTCCAGTTGTACTCGGTTGCATATCGGCTACTCAGAGGTGATCTCTGCTTGATATACAAGGCCATGTCCAACCAAGAATTGATGGACATGCTCCACCTAAAGAAAACCATATCCCCTCGAGTCACACAATCTAGGGATCTAAACCTCACCACAACAATAAATAGGACGTGCTGGATGGATAGATTCCTCTGTCAGAAACTTCCCATGCTTTAGAACAAGATTCCAGTCTGCATTAGGCAAAGCTCCTCACTATCACTCTTCAAGAAAAATCTTGACGAGTGGATGGGAAACAGAAAGTTTACCCCGGGATCACTTCAATGGCTCTGCTGGACAGAGGCACAGGGAACTAAACTAAGGGGGCGGCAAAAACCAACACATTCTGGCCAGGCTTATAAATGCCTTCCGGCAGATAGCCTAGTACCCACCTATGAACCTATGAACCTATAAATAAGCACCGGCATAAATTGTGTAGATGCAACTTAAGCAATGTGATACATAAGCTGCAGATAAGCACATGTATAAATTAAGTTGACATTTTAGATTACAAGAGCCAATCAAGCATTGTTTCACACTAGTGAGTCCTTGGATTAAATGCATGATTGGTTAGAGATTAGATTTAAAGTCTTGACATCCTCCAGTAGAATTAATGGAGTCATACCCAACCCACCGGAATTAACAGAGTTATTGGAATCCATGCAAAATTAATAGAACTGATTATAGAGTTGGAAGGATTAAATTAATTGAGAAATGTCTTTGTGAATAGAAGTAAAAGCTTTATGTTATTTGGCAGCATTAATAAAACCAGAACGCACCCAGATTGACTAAACAGTTGAGTGTATAGCAAGATTAATACAAACCGAAGTCTTCAGCAAGATTAATAAAGTCAAACACATAGTTGGATGAATTTAAACAGTGGATCTGACTAGATTAACAGTGTTATACAATCTGTGTATAATCATTTCAGGGGATACGCAGCATGAATAAAGACCTGTATTTATTTATTTATTTTATGTATTTCCATTTGTTTCCTGGGAATGTCTGGCTGGGTCTAAAATAGCCCATTTTCTGTGGAGGCCCAGGGAGAAAAACGCCACAGAGTGCAATGTTTTTAAAGTACAACAATCATCCCTCCATCCATCCATCTTTCGGAGTGTTACTTCAGCAGTACAATATTCATATAACATATATAATATGTAACAGTATAATACTCATATAAGATAGATCATGTGAAATTAATATGAGATACATAATGTAGAAAAAAGGATTAAAAAAAAAAACAAAATTAGTTTAAACAAGTAGTGCAATAATAAACATTTCAGACAACAGATTGAATGTTCTAGGGCTATAAACATGTTGCCTGAAGAGATCAAAAAGAGGCAGGTGATGGAAGGAGATGAAGATGGAGTATAAGGGAGGGAGTAAGTTAAGAGAGGAATAAGGAGGGGCTGTCAGATAAGTGAGGGAAAAGAGATTCTGCCTATTTAGTGCAGCTAACAAGGATTAGTACAGGAGCAAAGTCAAGTGTTATTTGGATGTTACCTCAACAGTTTGTTTGAATTTGGTAGTGTTGCTGATGTTGAGTATATTTTGAGGTATGTCATTCCAAGCTTTGGCTAGTTTGTATGAACACATAGAATCCTCATTGCAATTATTTGACTTAGTGACCTTCAGAAGCAATTTATTAGATGACCTTAATGTTCTGCTGCTGGAGTAGGGTTGTGTTAACTGCTAATGGATGGACAGTTGTCAGGGTGATACATGGTGGAATGCATTAAAACTAGTTGATTAAAGGTTAGAAGGTTAGGGAGTATGCACCCTCCCCATCCAAAAACATTGTGATATTATCAGAATCAACAAGCCTAGAGGGATAAATTCAGGATATCTAACAGAGCCAGACCCCCCCAGGAGAATTAATAGAATCAAGGACTATAATGTAGCATTAAAGGAATCAAAGTCACTCTGCCATAGTTAACATATTCCAGTTTAAACACCAGATGTGGAGAAGAAAGTTTTCAGAAAGGAAGATTATCATATTCAAAGGGCCAACTTTGTTAACAGAATCAAAGTGTTCATTCCACAGTCACTCAAGGCCTTGTTTCTTAACAGACAATAATTCCAAGAACAGAATCTGGTCTGTATGATGAACATTTGAAATGATTTTTAATTACGAGCAGAGGCGTAACTGAGCTGACTGAAGGATTGATTAAGCCAAGGAGCATATACGGGACTGACAGTAAATGAAACATGAATTTTGCTTCCTGACAAAAAGTATCAATATAAGCACATTTGTCTTATTAGTTTGGAATGCACATTTATTTTTGGTACAGAGGTCTGTCTGAAGTTTAAAAAGTACAGAAGGAATGCTAATCGGTGGGTTTTCTCAGCCTGTCAGCGGCATTATTACCCATCCCACTTACTTATTAGCTGTGCAAGAGTTCTACATAAATCCTATTCTTTTGCCAGACTTCTAACAAAACTTAGAATAAGATAAACTACTCTGTCTGGGTGCTCCCTGTGCAGGATGCTACCAACAATTGCAGGAGTTAACGATGCCAAAAACTGCCTCCACTCTCTCCAAGTTCTGCATTGGGGATATGTAATTACAGGACGAATGAATGGAGATAGGTTGCACAAAAAAGAATATATTTTGGCCCCAGATCTGAAACCTCCACTTCAAGTCCTGTCATAAAGATACTTGTTCTAGGTTAGGATTGGGTATGGCAGGTAGCTTTATTTCTAAAACATAATAGTAGGGAATTCTACTGCAAGAGGTGTTCATTGTAGCAGGCAGATCCAGAAAACTGTGCATGGTATATAGAGCTAACAGCTAGAGAAAAGGACTGAAGCAAGGAAATACAAAACAAAACTGTTATGTAAACAGAATGCTAGGCTGAGGTGTGTCAGGAAAGTTAGACTGAATCAAATACTGAAATAAATCTAGTATTACCTTTTCAATGTTGTGGTTAAATGAACCAAAGAATTTCACCAAATCAAGACAGAAATACGGTGTAGTTACCTTATGACAGATAATAAACTGTTGATCTCATTACTGTGTTTTGTTTTACTCAGACGTTCACAGTAAAGAAAGCAATCATTTCATTTTTTAGTTTATATTTTTTGGCCATTAGTGTTACAGACCCCAAGCCATGTATGAAATAAGTGTGCATGGCTACTACTATTGTCACAATGGCTGTATTATGAGAACACTTTGTTGTTAAAAATGTTTAAACAATTTTATCAGAATTAATCTTCTTCTTCTTCTTCTTCTTCTTCTTCTTTCGGCTTTTCCCGGTTAGGGGTCACCACAGCGGATCACCTTGTCCACACATTGATTGGCAGTGGAGTTTTACGGTGTCGAGTTGCCAGCCCGGCGCCCAACCTTCCACAGAAGGCACACTCACACGCACACCTAGGGCCAATTTAGAGTGTCCAATCCACCTGCAGCATGTCTTTGGGATGTGGGAGGAAACCGGAGCACCCGGAGGAAACCCACGCGACCACAGGGAGGACATGCAGACTCCACACAGAAGGCACCCCAGCCGAGGATCGAACCGGAGAACCTCTTGCTGTGAGGCGGCAATGCTAACCACTCCACCACCGTGGCCGCCCTTTTATCAGAATTAATGCACATTTAAAAATAAAAATGCCCATTTCAATTATATGTAAAAGGTGAACATATATGAAATAATAAAAATAATAGTAATAATAACATATTTTACAGTAACACAGTTTAATTGATTTGTCTTACTTCTTTTTTTCTTTCTTTCTCCCCAGGATTTAATAAACTCCACGTAGGCACTGTGTAGAACCTACATGGAATGTATCTGTGTAAACAGCCACAGTCCCCCTTCAGCAGCCCGCCATGCATATTAATGATGGTGTGCTGCTGAAGGAGAACCAAGGAACACAGATATTGAATCAGTGTTGTCTTTTTTTTATTTTTTTAATGCATGTTTGCATGGCGCGGCACAGAGCACAGTAATGCCAAGCTGTGCTCAGATGTAGACAGCTGACCCCTGCCAGACATCTAAAAATAGAAACTGGATGTAATTAATAAGCATAATGACATTTTATGTGTTTTTTTTTATTTGGTGTTTGCGTGACATGGAGCACAGCTAAGCTGAGCGGAACTCTTACATACATGTCAGACACCTGCCAGACATCTAAAAATAGAAACAAAAAAAGTCCAAACAATACTGGCAACCACACTCCGTTTAATAAATTTAAGTGCTTTTCGACTGTTACAAAACAGCCTTCATCAGAATACAATAAAAAGAAAGAAGTACACCAGCTCCATTTAAATAGTAAAAACAGCACAAAAAGGCGGGATCATTAACACTTCAATTAAATTGCCTTAACTACTTAAAGTAAACTTATCAATGGTGTATTAAAAATCTAGATATAAAACTAATGACCATAATCACTCTAAAATTACATTAATAGAACACTTCCATAAATACTTTTCTATCTAAATTATCTGTCTAAGCTCTTAAGCTTTAACAAACTACTTACAGAAATTGCCTCATTCAAACCAGGTACATTGCAAGCATCAAGCCTAATTTGCCATTTTAGTTCCAGTTCGTGCAATCTGAGTGCATATGGACCACCTCGAAAACTCCAAGAAATACTATCAATAACCATAAATTTAATTAATTTGACCTTGTGTAATTTATAATAATAATTTTAGGCAGCAACATCACACAGGTCCTACTGAAAGTCAGGATTTTCAGCAGGCAAATCACTCTGGTGCGAGACCAAAACAACAAAGGAACTTTTACAGCAACAATAGCAAGCCCAAATCAATAAGGAACTTGAAGTAATGTATAGGGAGGATTCTCATGGTGAGGAAGTAATAGGCCTTACCGAGTCTCCCTCCCGTTTTCAGGCTGATTTATCAAATGAGTTACTTGGTTCTAATGTCAGCTCAAATTCT
This sequence comes from Protopterus annectens, assembly GCF_019279795.1. Classification (NCBI taxonomy): domain Eukaryota; kingdom Metazoa; phylum Chordata; order Ceratodontiformes; family Protopteridae; genus Protopterus; species Protopterus annectens. Next base: position 1,428,127,104 of record NC_056731.1, on the reverse strand, counting down.
TTTGACTCTGATGATGAACTAGGGCTGGAAGTTAATTTGTCAGGCCCAACTGTTATTTTAAATGAGAATCAAGACTTTAAAGTGTTTAATTTTTCTCCTTGTTCTATTTTTTCAGAATTGGTCAATTTGCTAGCAAAAGGTTATACATATGTTCCTCAGCAGCGAATTGATTTAACTAAAATGATTGTAGAGCTTAAATTTTATACAAGGAAATTGAATTTTCAACTTTTATTTGGTAATAATACTGGTCTAGAAGCAAGGCAACAATACCGTATTCCCAGTACATTCAATCCCCCACTGCATCCGGTTATTCAATCATTTGAAGCCCTATGCGAACTAGATTTAAGATTTCTAGCTAGACAAAGGTTATCTTGCTATGGCAAGTTTGCACTTGATAATGATGAGCATGATTTAATCAGGTTTATACATACACAGAATATCCGGATATGTAAACCCAATAAGGGCGGGGGGTTAGTAGTTTTTGATGTGGATAATTATAATGAATGAATTTTAGAACTGCTCAATAATTAAACATATTCAATTAGTTCTAGATCTGAAGTGAATAGTGCATACAATTTGGTTAAATCCTATATTAGTGATCTTTTTATTGAGGGCCGAATAGATCAACATTTATTGAACTATATGACAACTTCATTTCCAGTTTATCCATGCCTGTTTGGCATCCCTAAGATTCATAAAGACCTCTTAAATCCCCCTATGAGGCCTCTTGTTGACAGTTGTGGATCACCCACTTACATTTGTGCTAAAGATATTGAATCTATGTTACAAAAATATGTTTCATGTGAAGCACAAATTTGTAAAAACTCCTGGTCACTTTTGGCAAATATTAACACCTTGGAGGTTAGTCCTAGTTACAATCTGTTAACTGTAGACATTAAGGACTTATATACTTGTATCCCGCACCGAATTGGGATTGAATGGGTTGCTTACGTGATGCCGAAACATGAGGCGTCTTGCCATGATATATCTTTGGTGATGGAATTGTTGGATTTGGTGTTATCTAACAATTTTTTTACTTTTAACCAGCAATTCTATTTACAGAGAGTTGGGTTGGCCATGGGGTCCACATGTGGGGCCAGCGTGGCCAACCTTGTCATGGCTTATTGGGTATCAGAGTTCGTGTTTAAAAATCAAACCTATGTTTAACATGTTGTATATTATACCAGATATCTTGATGATATTTTTGTTCTATTAAAAGGGGATGAACAAGTAGCTGATACTTTGATAGAGGTTTTTAACACTTCAACTGAATTTCTAAAATTTACGTCAACCTTTGATTCAGTGTCAGTATCTTATTTACATATATTACTTACTACAAACATGGAATTGAAGTGCTATACAGCTAAAATATGTTGTAAAAATACATATTCGAGCATGTTTCTCCATTTCTCGAGCTGCCACCCTTTTCAGCAGAAAAGGGCAGTTGTTAAAGGGCAACATGTTAGGACAGACTAGATTTCCACTCAAGACGTACATTTTGAAGACAAATGTGAATTTTTGAGAGCAGCATTCGAACATAGAGGTTACCCGTTAGTTTTGTTAGATGACATAATATATGAAGTCAGGATGAAAAGAGTTAATCATGTCTATGTACCATTGTTGACTGGGAGACCTGCTGTTGCAGATGATAACCCTAACTTCAAAGAGCCAGTTCATTCCTCTATGGGTGTTTTGTCTACTGTTTCAGTTGTTGGCAATATGGCCAGTAGTTCTATTACTTCATTTTGCATGCAGGGCAATTCTTGTATTAATATAATTAAGAAAAATTGGGGATTATTTAGGTCCAACCAGAATTTATTGAACAAACTTGGAGAGAGGCTGAAAATAGTTTTCAAACGAGGTAGGAATTTGAAGGATATGTTAGCAAATAATTCAATTCCTTTTGATAAGACACCAGGCATGGTAAAATGCGAGGCTTGTAATATGTGTAAATACATAGAAGTAACTAATTTCTTTACTGTCAATGATTATAAATATAGATTACAGGGGAAGTTTAACTGTAATTCAAAATAAATAGTATACTTGGCTAAGTGTATGTGTTGTTCTGCTTTCTATGTAGACAAGATGGAGCGGAGGCTCCGCGATAGGATATATGAGCATATTTATGCTATAAGCCATAAGAAAGCAGACAATGCATTGGCCAAGCATATTTCTATGTTTAGTAACCACCATTTTAAATTTATGGTTATTGATAGTATTTCTCGGAGTTTTCGAGGTGGTCCATATGCACTCAGATTGCACAAACTGGAACTAAAATGGCAAATTAGGCTTGATGCTTGCAATGTACCTGGTTTGAATGAGGCAATTTCTATAAGTAGTTTGTTAAAACTTAAGAGCTTAGACAGATAATTTAGATAGAAAAGTATTTATGAAAGTGTTCTATTAATGTAATTTTAGAGTGGTTATGATAATTAGTTTTATATCTAGATTTTTAATACGCCATTGATAAGTTTACTTTAAGTAGTTAAGGCAATTTAATTGAAGTGTTAATTATCCTGCCTTTTTGTGCTGTTTTTACTATTTAAATGGAGCTGGTGTACTTCTTTCTTTTTATTGTATTCTGATGATGTTTTGTAACAGTCGAAAATCACTTAAATTTATTAAACGGAGTGTGGTCGCCAGTATCGTTTGGACTTTTTTTGTTTTTATCAAGTTTGTTGTTCTAGTGTTTATCTAAAAATAGAAACCAGATGTAATTAATTATTTATTTATTAGTGTATTTAAGCAAGTTTTGGTGGGCACAGTGGTGCAGAAGTTAACGTTGTCGCCTCACAGCAAGAGGTTCTCCGGTTCGATGCTCGGCTGGGGTGCCTTCTGTGCGGAGTCTGCATGTCCTCCCTGTAGTCATGTGGGTTTCTTCTGGGTGCTCCACCACATCCCAAAGACATGCTGTAGGTGGATTGGACACTCTAAGTTGGCCTTAGGTGTGAATGCGTGCGTGTGTGTGCCTTCTGTGGAAGGTTGGACACCGGGCTGGCAACTCGACAAAGTAAAACTCCACTGCCAATCATGAGCAGACAAGGGATCCACTGTGGTGACCCCTAACCGGGAAAAGCCGAAAGAAGAAGAAGAAGTGTGTTTACGCATGTTTGCATGGTGCTGTGCGGCATTCAGCACTGCTAACAGGTTGTTCAGTGGTATATGTGAAGGTATACCAGGTTTCATAATATCCACATCACTAAATGGGTAGAGTTACAGCTGTATATGTAGTAGGTCCAGGGTTTGAATACATGGAACTCAGAAGTTGTCTGTATTTTTGTTGCACACGTTATGGACAAAGCACTCTGCGCAACTGTGCTCAAACCTGCCAAACACCGCATACACATGGTAATGGCTGCTGTGGTTTGCATGATGCTCAGCTTTGCTAAAACCATAATTGTCAGCTCTGCTTGGCTGGTTTTCATGCTGCTAAGCAAGGTGGTACTTTTTTGAATGTTGCTCAATGATGTGTAATGGTGGGAAAACAGCCTATATAAAGCGCAAAAGGCAGAAATTCTGCAGAATCTAGTGGAGTTCAATCACCTGTCAATATGACTAGTGGTGTTGGAAAAGGTGTGTGCTTTTGGGCACAGCAGTGGTGCATTCAGGAGTCCAGGGTAGTAGTTGGGCTCCTTGCTAAAAACCATCAGGATAGGCTGCTGCAGGATGGTTTCCAGGGTTCGGAGTGTGAGGTGGAGGCCTGGAACCGGCTGGCAAGAAAACTCACCAGTGTTACTGGTATCCCTTGCACAGGTGAACAGTGTCATCACCACCATGATGACCTGAAAAGATGAAAGAGGGGAACCTTGGACACTTAGGTCCAAGAAGCGAGGGCAGGGAATGCCCCAAAAGTATGTAAGTAATTTTTTTCTCTGTTTTATCAATATATAATCTGAATGTGTGCAAAACTGGTATGCATGATGGTGTGCTTCTCTCCCAACAGCTGCAGTGAACAGGTCTCGCAATGTTGAGTCTCACGCTGGCACCTGGACAGGTTGCGTCATGAGTGTGGTGAGTATGGATGTATTATGCCAACTGTAGTGCAATAAGCAAGAAAGAGTAAAGCATTAACTGCAATAAAGTATATACAATAAAATTTATAATTAGAGCTGCAGTGCAATAAATGAATAACAACTGTAGTTCAATAAAAACAAGAAACAATACCAGTAACAGCAAAGAAAATGGTGTATATCAGAATTGTCTTGTCATAACCATTGCAGTAGAGCTGTATGCATTGAGACTGTAAGGTAAGGTTGTTGCAGTCAAGTATAACACTGTAATAGCTGTAGAGTGCAAATCTAGTGGCTGCAAACTGTATCGCTTCACTCATAGTATTGTTCAAGACTTTTTCTAGGCCAAAACTGGTAGCATAATGTAGCCCACTACACAGCCTGTAGCCCATTACACAGCCAGATATTGTGTATATAGACTTCACAGATATTTCAAATCAATACCAATAAGTTGTGTTCACCTGTATAGTTGATAGTGAAATAAAGCTAAAGTAATATATGCAGTATGGTTGTATACCATGCATGTGTGTTCTATTAACACTGTAGTCTAGTAAAACAGTGTAACAGTACTAGAGTGCTAGAGGAAAGTCCTGTAACTTGTACTGCACAAGTCATAGTATGTTTCCAGGTGGTCTTCAGGTAAGTGTCAGTCACCCTGTTGTCAGCAGTGCCTCAGTAGCTCAGTCTGTTAAATTGCTTCTACATTGTATATTTTGCCACGCACACTGTAGTCAGCAGTGCCTCAGTAGCTCAGTCTGTTAAATTGCTTCTGCATTATATATTTTGCCACACACACTCTTGGGTTTGAATCCAGTTCTATGTAGCACTACATTTTCAGTATTAGCCATGTAATGGTCACCATTTCTCTCTCCCCAAGAGCACAAAAAATGTGATGGGTGAGTTATCCCATATTATGTACAGATATTGTGTTTAGTTCTCACAAAATGTTACATTCAATAGCAAGAATGTGTTTATCAGCATTGTTGATTAAGAAATAAAACTGTGTAATCCCAGTATGGCAGTATCTCTTGCTTGTCTGCACTATGCGCCTACAATCAATTATTAATTTATTTGTAGATGTCCACTGCTGTCACAGCTAGTGGGTTCTACTCTCATGCCTGCCAGCTATGTCATGATGGCTGTCTAATTTAATTATTGTACAGAAACATGCCTCTCAAGTCTCAGAATTTCTTGTAATATAGTTAGAGCTGACTAATCCATCTGTCACATGTTTACCAGATAAATTATTACCTGGAATGCAATGTATTACCAAATCCATTTTTAGAACACCCTGGTAGTTATTTAAGTCCACATTATGTGAAACCGTTGTGAGTAGTTCTGTACCTACATTTGTTAGTGCTTGGCCCTTATTGTCTCATGCTATCAGCTTCAGAGGTATGTATGTGCTGCAACAGCTATAGGAGAATTGTATTTGCTGTAATCACAGCTGTCTGTACACACCTGTAGAAGTATGTATGACCAGTGTTGTCAGGCATATCATCAGCAATGTCACTAATCGAATGTTTTTCTCTCACTCCCCACCCCCTTGTCTTAATTTATTCATTATTGTAATGTATTATTATGATTTAATGTTAACGTATTTTGTTAAACTAACTATATTTGGAAAATGTGGTTGATTATTATGTTTTATTAAGATTTAATATTAATATATTTTATTAAACTAACTATATTTTAGAACATGTGGTTGATTATTGCTATGCTTTATTATGATTCAGTATATATTAACATATCTTGTTAAACTAACTGTTTTGTTGGCCATGTGGTTTACTTCACACTGGCATGTTGTTACCATACTGACTATGTTACATTATGTTGTGTTGCACATAATGGACATTAATATGTATTTAGATTAATAAATATGATGTTCAATTCTATTAATACTAACAATGGATTTGGTTGTTACTACCCATAACATTGTTTTACCTCATGTACCACAGCACGTCAAGGTAGGCCGGATCCAGCTGATATCGCTACCTTGCCTCAACCGGCAATGTCACCAGGTCCCAGCACTTCTGGGACCCAGACCAATGGTGGCCTCTCTGCTGCCCCTGCACTACCTGTGGTGTCAGGTAGTACTGCTCTAATGGATGGGGCCCAGTCCCCCTCTGGAAGCAGAGGTAGAGGGAGAATGGTCACTTGTGATGAGCTACTGGTCTTGGTGCACAGGATAGTCCACTATGGCTATGACCAACACCTGTGCCAGACTGAAGGCATCCTGGCCAACCAGGGGGAACAGCATCACCCTGGTGACCAGCCTCCAGCACAGCCACCCTTGGGGCAGTGAATGAGCAGTGCTGATAGTCCCATGAGTGGGATGTGAATAATGATGCTGCCATCTGGAGGCACATGGTACTTGGATTCCATAACACCCTGTTAGAGGTATTCACCCACTCATGTGTCACACACCACCCCTGTCTATTGTCTTGTCTCTCTTGTCTGTTTGCAAATGCATCCTCATCTACCAAACTTATCTCCTCTACATATATCTATGTCCCTTCTCCCAACATTCCACTTTCAACTTAAAAAAATAGACATATTTCCCAAAAAAATATAGTCCTATGCATAGCTCTCCAATTTGCACATGTGCCCACTTTACACACAAAATTCAATCCTGTTGCCTTGACAACACAGTTATATTATGCTCTGCCCTCTCTCTGGGGCTTGAGAATCCAAATTCATGTACAAATCTGTCAAAGTGCACAGTTGTTGCTTTACGAGAAATGAATGGCTATGGCTATGGTTCTTTCCTACACCCTTCCTGCATATCCCTCCCTGCCTTTTAATAAGTTTTTTGCCCTGCTTGCCCCCATTTCACCACTTTCTTATCTCCCCTTTTTCCTTTTCTTTATATTTTTTACAGCGGAGCTGCGCAGTGTGCCATGTTGCACAGCTTCGCTTAACTCAGCTATATAGAGCTATAATGAGTATATGTGTTTTTAGCATTGTAAATCATATGTACAAAACACCTCTGCCATGTTTCAAACCCAAGCTCATCACACTTGCAGCAGGCTGCATTAATCTGCCATGCCACACAACTCTTAATTAAAGCAGCTGGTTTAAACAAAACATAATAGTTGCCAATTACAGTCATTAGGAGTGTTTCAGCAAAACTGCGAGCTGTGCTGCACCACGCAAAATGGAATAATCATTAATGAAAAAATGGCAGTGTAACTTGGATTTTGGTGCAAAAGTACACCACTAGAAAGCCATCCACATGGTAATGGATGTAGCAGAGGTAAATGTGCACTTTTATCAGCAACATGCAGAAAGTCACCTGCTAAGGGATTCATGACAAAATAGATGTTAAACTGGGACTCTGGTGCAGAAATACATCCACATAAAGCCATGCACATACTGATGGATGTAGAAGATGTTTGTCACAGCCTGTATATGTGCACATATATCTTGCAAGTACATCTGCTATAGCAGTGATTCAGTAGCTCAGTCTGCTAAATGATTTTAGTGCATTTTGTTGCATGCAGTCCTGGGTTCAAATCCAGTGTTGTGCTGCATTTCAATTACATTATTGTGAAGACAGCAATTAATGGATCACTAATACACTCTTTATCCACAAAAAGCAGTGCATATTAAATAACGACTATTTAGTGCATGAAGTCACAGGCCTGCAGGTAGGGACACACTTCACATATCCATATAACAGCACTATATGTCATCTGGTACTATGTTATTGACGCAGTTGCCTAACATCCGTACCTTAAACACATGCCTTAATTTGAGTGTAAAGGGTACCCTCACCCTTGCACTGCCTCAACTACAGGGCTGACACAGGTGACACAAATACACATACAGCTTGTTGTCATCCATAGTGTTCACACTCTCTGCCTATGCCTTCTACCTGCAGCCTGTGGTGCACACAGCTCTATGTAAAGGTTTTTGCTATAGACTTAAACTCTGGGACAATGTAGTCTCCTCACCCCAGTAGTGTCCATCTCAACAGCTAAGAAATGGGTCCATATCTACATGAATGCCTTATATATTGCACATTACTTGCATGTCATTGGCTAATGATAGTGCAATTCAGCTGCTTTGGCTGCAATTAGCATTTCAGAACCACATATTGGTTTAAAGGTAATCATCTGCTGATGGGGAGCATGTTTAAAAGGTAAACAGCTGGCTATGGGGACCCTTACTCACACAGAGCAAACCTTTGTAAAACCTTACCAGACACACAGTTCAATGGAAGAGTACTGCACTCTAGCAAGTATGTAACTGTTTTTTTGTGTAGAACATGATTCAGATGGGAGGATAGAGGTATGGGGAATAGGGATTACAGCAGTAATCTGGTCATAGACTTGTGGTAATAACATGTCAGGGATACCCTGCTGACTTACACCTACAGGGGACATAAAATAGATAATGGTGGCATTGTCTTTGGTCAATGTGGTACATTGGTGTTGTTGGGCTGTCCCTATATAGTGGTTGTTATAGCATACTGCTATTTATCTGGCACTGCTTTTATGACATATGATTGAGTGGTTGTCCTTAGGTGACACACCACAGTGGACTGGAGTGTTGGGTGTATGATCATACAGCAGAAGCTGTCATGGCACACAGGGAATACCAAGATAATGGTACTAACTTGGCTGTATCTACACATGTTGTATGTTGTCACACTGTGGGTTATGCCATGTGTGAGCAAGCAGTGGATAGTGCTGGCAATTTTGCCCTTGCTGTATCTGTACACAGTGGACATCCATGTATCTGATCCTGTAATATGTTCCCCTTGTATTGTCTTTCAGGAATAATGTACCACCAATGACACCCACCCTTCTTGGATGCAGAGAATGGGATAGTCTTGCAAGGACTAAGGCAGCACCATGACATCCTGTTATCCAGGGGAGACATAATAGGAAACAGTGGGCTGCATTGTGGTCAGACCTTGCCTGTAACGTTAATGCCAAGGGCCAGCAGGGCAGGACATATGACCAGGTTCAACACTGGCCAACCAATATGATTAATGCTGCATGTCAACAAGCAGTGGATATAGCCAGGGATCATGCTGTCATCAATGGAGGGCCTGCAGTGGAACAGCAACTCTTGGCCACTGAGGAATTCCTGGTGTACCTAGGCACGTGACTGCTTCCGGGCATCCTTCACACCATACATCGTGGAGGTAGCTGTCACAGTTTCCACAGATGAGTAGCGTCCAGGTAAGCTTACTGTGATCAGCAGTGTAATACTCTAGCAGTCAGTGTGTCAGGCTGTAGATACTTTTATATGGAGGTCAGGTCTTTGTTCTCTGGAGAGGGTGTAACTTCAAGTATACACTCATATGCAGACTGCAACCAATACAACAAGTAACAGAGTAGCTACTGTAACTGTGAGATATATGGACGTATTACCTTGTTGTGCTGCAACATGCAGTGGTACTGACATTACTCCACTCTCAACTTTTCACAGGTTAATCGGGTATTGCCCAAGGCCATGGTCTTGCCCCTGGAAAGTATGACACTTGTTTTGTTAAGGAACAATTATAGTCTAGTATGATTAAGGGCCAAAATAACGCCCTATGTGCACATAATTATGTGTGTAGACAGCGTAAGATGTTTTTAAATGCCAGTCTGGAAGAAGTAACAAAGGTTTCAATAGGGGAACGTCAAAGGAGTGTAGTTCAATAAACAGATACACTTTGGCAGTTACAGGTAAGAGCAGATAAGGCTCTTGGTTTAAATGAGGCAAGGAACCTAAATGCCTTTTAAAATTCAACAGGTTGAAGTAAATACATTTATTTATTTATTTATTTATTTCCAGTTTGATGACTGGGGAGGTCCACTGGGCTCAAAGAGCCCATTTTCAGTAGAGGCCCGGGGAGAAAAGCTTCATAATACAAAGTACAAGCTACATAATACAAAGTATAATTAATAGTTGCAAGGGTACCAATTAAACAACTTGTAACTTTTAAATAGCAAAACTAAGCAAAGTTGAACTGCAACATGGAGAAAAATATATAATACATATTTACATGTTTACTGGTTGAGAACAGTAGTACAGAGTTAAATTTGTACAGAGGTTTGAAACGTCTGAGAATGGTATAAAAGTAACATTAAAATAAGGTTAATCCCTGGTGTGTAAGGAAGAATGAACCTTATGTGTAATGAATGTATTCATGTATTAAGCAAGTAAGGTAGGTAGAGTGCAACTGAACTTCCATTTATAGGAGAGGTAGGAATGGAGCTGGGTTTTGAAGAGTTCAAAGTTTTCAGAGATTCTTAGAGATGGAGGGAGAGAGTTCCATGTTTTGGCTAAGGAAAAGGATAGCAGTAGCTGACCAGCGGGGCAATTTGGTTTGTATACAGAGATTAAATTTTGGTGGGCAGATCTTAGAGTTCTGTGTGGGGTGTATAATGGTAAGATGTTTGTTAGTGCTGGACATTTAGTTGGTTTGAAAATAAGCTTGTGAGCTGTGGTGAGTTGGAGGTAGTCTAGGTAGTTGGGAAGTTCTACCCACTGCAGCCGGTGGAGAGGTATACAGTGGTGAGTGGAATATTTGGATGTGGTTGTGAACTTTGAGATTTTGTTGTAACAGGTTTCCAGTTTAGAAGACATGGAGGAAGATAGGTTGGTTAGTAGGGGAACACCATACATCAGTGAGGGTAGTAAGTAGGTAGTGGCGAGGGTCTGTCTTATTGAAGGGGAAAGGAAATACAGTAGGCAGTGAAATGTGTATTTGCGTATAATTGTGAAGAGAGATGTACTGGTTTTATGTGTTGTCTTTTCAATTATAGTGTCATACTGAGTAAATAAAAGGTAAATATTACTGGTCATGTTTAACTTGATTTACTTCAAGTGATGGTTATAAAGGTATAACGGTCCTAAGTTGAATTTGAATTGTGTTCTGAGGTAATGCTTTGTGAATGAAGGCAGAGAAGGAAGTTTTTTGAGCACTAATCCAGTTGAGGGTCTTCATTGTTATGAGTCTTGGACACTTTTCATACACAATAGTGCATGTATTAATGTACTGCTTTTTTCATTCTTATTGCAGGTGACCATGGGGGTTGGAGCCTGTCCCCTACACAACCTGATGTCAGTGTTTCCTCTAACACTGATGATGATGGTGGCCACAGGGAGGCACAGGTGGTGGTGTTGGTGGCTGAATCTGTCCCAGAGGTAGACATCACTCTTCTGCTCCCATTGTCACTGCACACAGTCTGTATGCCCACACATACCCCTTCCCTGGAGGCCACAGATATTGGACAATCAGAGGATGGAGACAAGGAAAGTGAGGCAACCATGGCTTCAGTGAGTGTAGACACTGGCCATAGCCAGAGAGCTGGTGAGGTCTCACATAGGTGGATTGATGAGGTGCTTGTAGGAGGCCTGCTGTCCATCCACCACCTGTTGCAGATGTCACATCACAGGTCACCTGGTACATGTTAAAGGCCGTCATGGTGGCACAGGCACATTCCGAATGGAATACCAGGCATATGCTTAGGGGTATGGAGGCCACACAATCTGACATCTGTAACAGCCTCCACCACATTAAGGACAACCTGGATCGGTTGACTGATGCAGTGGACAGACAGTGGGCTGAGACAGTGTCTTTTTTGGACTGCACATTGTCTGTGCTGGAATATGTGATTGGAGTTGAGCATTGGACCCATGGATGTAGGTCAGCAATACCATCTGCTGAGAGTCCACATGGTTGTTCACACTCACAGTCTCTTAGTGGCAATGCATCCACTGCTACAGAGGGGAGTGCGCATTCTACACCATAATGTTGCAGGCCATGGGCTCATGGTTCTGGGTGGTCTCATGGGAGACGTGGTCCCAGCAGACAGCAGTCACCATCAGGTACTAGCACCACTTCTGACCTTGGGCATGGAGGTGCCAGTACAACACCTGGCAAAGCCAGTTTCCATGTTCAGGGCTGGAGATGGAGATCTGTCAACTCTACCATGTATGGTCCAAAGCTGTCCAACATACACATGTGTAGTGCTAGCACTGAGCTTGACATGTACATTCACACACTCACACACCACTGTCAAATGCAGGTCACCTACAGACACACACACAGCACCTCTCCATGGTCCATCTTACATGCTCCCGCCTGACTCACACACATGCTGTCTACTGTTTGTGCCAGCCTAGGCCTCCTGCATCCCCACATAACACCCTGCACAAGTGATGATACCTGAACCACATCCCTGTCGTCCTTGACATCAATGCAGTGAAAAGAAGATATGTGTCTAATGTACAAGGTGACTATATTACTTAACAAGTATTTGTGTAATGCAGTGTTGGCTCACCATGCCACTTGTAGTGGTCAATGTAAGATACTGTATGCTGGCAATTCTCATGTGTATGCCACATATATTTGTGTACCTTATGTGGTCCTTATGTTGTATGGTGTTGAATTAGCTCTATAGTTACACAATGACACGTGTGTCACAGATCTTTTTATGTTTGTGTTCCAGGAGTCTGTTGAGATAACCTATGGATACACAGCAGAAATAAAGTAATACAGGCTAGCACATCAGCACAGCAGATATATGTCATCAGCAAGGTACAGCATTATAACTGAATGGCTCCATAGGTCCATATTGGTATAACAAATAAGGGTAATGCTGGCATTCAGCACACTCATGTATCCCTAATCTGAGAGAAGGTCTGCTACCCTTCATAAGTGCAACCAAGGTTTTGATGGAAGTGACACATCTACATATATATGCTGTTTCCAGTAACAATAGTTGCCTTGCAGCTGTTATGATTGTTGTGTTCTGCATTGCAATGTGTAACCTGCACATGATGTGTGTCGCAGGAGATGTGTGCATGACATGCATGGGGGGCCCTGATTCATGTAGGGTGTACTGCCTGTGTTACATACCTGTCTCACCAGCATGTATTATGCATATCACAATGATGCTGTTGGTGTGTAGCACACGTGGCACACGTGTTAGTCCTGCCATGGATACATGGTAAGTACACAATGGTAACTGACTCCTCCCTGTATGGAGGCATACACATCCCCTCCAAATCATTTTCTAGACAGACTACACATATATGGTCCTGACATGGACTCTATAGGGCATGTTCTCTTCAATATGTATTGGTGTACCTTGGAACCTGTTTGGCTGCTTCAGTTGTATGATATGCCTGTGTAGTGACATGGCAAGAGTGCCATTGCAGACAATGATAGCTGTGATGACTGCCACATTCTATATGCCAGTGCCAGTCTGGGATGTACATCCCAAACCTGTTGGTATTGGTTGTACAACAGTGAATGCATCGACATCTTTCCGATCATTGACAGTCGAAGGCTGCAGTACTCTCTGTATTCAATCCATGCATCCCATGGTTCCATAACATGTTGCAAAATGCTATAACAGGCTCACACAAACACATGGCTAAATTGAGGCTAGCACCACTTCCAATCAGAGCATACAGGACACAAGACACACACATAGTGCAGGTTGGCTGTATGTAGGTGTGCACACTTACCTATGTAATGGTACATACTACAGATCACAGTATGTGGTGCATGCAACACACCTCACATCTGTTAGTACTATCATTTTAGGATATATTATGCATGATGACATACACAGGCCTTGTTGTGGTCAGTCCTTTGGGGGGGCATATCACCCCCTACAAATAAAATGCTACAAAATCCTACATATGTCTAGGTTACCAAGGTTACATCATACGGATATACACATGCACAGAGTGGGCTGGAGTGAGATTAGAATCCGTACCTATCTAATCTTGTACACTACAAATCACAGTATTTATTGAATGTTGCATGGCTTACATCTGATGTCATACTGTCAGCAGGCAGTCTTAAGGTGGCTGACATCACCAGGCCTTGTAGAAGAGGGCAGCGTGGAAGCTAGCAGCAAGTTCATTTGTAGTGTGATACAGACACACACACACACACACACACACACACACACACACACACACACACACACACACACACACACAGACACACACACACACACACACACACACACACACACACACACACACACACACACACACACGAACTTTGACACAGTCACGTACCAAGTGGGCTGGAGTGAGATTAGAACCCCTATCTATCTAATCTTATACACTATAGACACGGTACTTATCTCATTCACCACAGCTGACATCATCAGGCCTTGTAGAAGAGGGCAGTTTGGAAGCCAGCAGCAAGTTACAGGGCCAAAAAAAGTGTATAACCATTGCAGGTGGATAGCCCATGAGGGTATAGCTGCTCATTTACAGGGGAATACACACAAACTCTGAAATGGTCAATCACCATGTGGTCTGGAGTGAGGATTAGAACCTCTACCTATCTAGTCTTACACACTAGAGATCATGGTACTTATTGCATGCACCACAGCTTACATCTGACATAACACTTTCAGCTGGTAGTCTTAAGGTGGCTGACATCATCAGGCTTTGTAGAAGAAGGCAGTGTGGAAACTAGCAGCAAGGTACAAGGCCAAAAAATGCATAACCACTGTAGGTGAATAGACCATGATGACATGTCTGTTCATTTGCAGGGAGATACACATGCACACACACACACACACACACACACACATACACACACACACACACACACACATGCACACGCACACACGCACACACACACAGTCATGCAGCAAGTGTGCTGGAGTGAGACTAAAACCCCCATCTATCCGGTATAATACACTATAAATCACAGTACTTATTGCATGCTCCACACGTTAAGTCTGTAGTATGTGTAATTGCTGGCACAGTACTTGTGCATTACACAAACTAGGCCTGTGTTGACCAGCATCTGTGGCTTGCAGTGTGATATTGCTTCATACTGTTATCTTCATCTTGTATCATAGCAGTGGGATAACTGTAATTATCCTAGCTATGTGTGCACAATTACCAGTATGGCCATTTTTGGCTGCTTGCAGTGACATAGGCATACCTGTGGGCAGGGACAAGGTGCCCTGTCCACACATGTGTTGAAGACATTATACATTACTGCACCTGCTTACCCATGCCTGCTTACGTCGTGACATCAGCAGACACAGGAGTCTGTGGGTAAGTGGAATTTGTACTGTTGCACCTTAACTTGGATCTTTTGAGCAACAGTATGGCTTTGTGATAGCAGAGATTTACTCACCATTATTAGGGTATGTCAGACAATACAGACATCCACACACATATTTCTGTAGATAAAAGGGATGCATATACAACTGTATCTGTGTATGTATATGCCATGTATATGTGTTAAGTAGATATATAGGGGGTGTATGTATCATTTATATATATATATATATATATATATATATATATATATATATATATATATATATATATATATATATATATATATATATAGTTATAGATATCAATACATATCTGTTTGTCACTGCATAGCGATAGCTGTACTATGCATGTGAGAGAGAGAGATAGTGACAGATGGATATATCTACATATGTCTGTCTGTATAGGCATTTATCCATAACAGGTAATTTTGATGAAAGGACAACAGGATTGTGCTCATTTTAGCTAACTGTATGGGCATACCCAGTGGGACTGTTTAATAATGTGACTCCAGTCCACACCTATCTGTACTTCATTCCAGGATTTTGTATGTTACAGATGTTAACATCTGCCCCTGTTTCTGCAGTACTGCACTTCACTCAAACTGTCCATAGCATTCCCCAGTTGTGTGCTGTACTTAATCTGTGACTGCAGTTGGTAATGTTATATGACCAACAGACTGACAGTCTGCATACCTTTCAACTGTCCTGATTTCCACAGATTGTCCAGAGTTTTGCCTCATATGTTTTGTCTGTTCTTCATAAATATGTGGTCTTTTGGTGAAGTATTGAATATTAACATCACTACATTATACTACTTACAGACAAACATTTGTGTTTCAGACATTATATCCTTCAGAACATATGTAATAATGCAACACCTTTACTTCCAGTGACTTTCTACGTTTATGGTTACTATATTTGAAATCTAACCCTATGTTTGGGCCTTTGTTCCCCAATCATAATGGCTTTGTCCAGGTTTCTTACAGTAAGAGATATGGCAGTTTGTGAAAACACCAACATAGTACTACCTCACATGCAAAAGATGTGAGTAATTCCAGATTAGAGCCATCAACACTGTCACCCATGCCAGCTTCCCTAGTCCACTGAGCCACTCAGGTCAACAGACAGAGTGGAGTCATTCATCACACAATCAACAGCATAAATATGTACATCGCTATCCTGCATGATGTGAGACATGCAATGGTGTGAGCAATATCTATGCTACAGCCCTGAGATTGACTGATCCACTGATGTACCAAAGGTGATTTTCTGTTAAAGCAGTTGTATGAGTACACTGCTTTGTTGGAGGTGAAGGAACAACAGCACATGATCTGCTGGGATATACGGTATTCCAAATATCATGTGAGGCCACTATTTAAAATCTCCCTTGACTGATGTAGTGAATATTCCAATCATGAGGCCTAGTGACTATGAAGGAACACATACTATTGGACTGGGTATCTGTAGTCCCATGTGGATGTATTATCTGTCCAATTATTTCACTATATTTCCTTGCATAACAGCAGCAGATCCATACAGATGCTATATTATAGTAATCATTACAGTTAGTGCATAGATTAGAGACTTAGCTTGCAAATGCAGCAGGTTAGAGACTTGTAGTTTAAGGCTGACTCTGTGTGGTGCAACCAGTACACAATAAATACATGGATAGGTACAAGTTGTGTGGGTTGCCTGGCATCAGCTCTTTTAATATATTTATGTGAGAAGGAGTAAGGGGCCAGTCCCTAGGGCCCTAGTTTGTCAGAGAATGTGCTATGCATTATCTCTTAGCCAATGCCAGGGCATACTGGGCATGCCTACATCTGCCTACAGAGACATCATCAGGAGGCTCCTCCTCTGAGTACTCTTGAGAGCATTGCTATGGTGACTTAGGCACTGATGGGGGGCTGTTTAGCCCTTCTCTTTGCTGATCTTGCTGCAGCTGTTTCTGCAGAATCATGTTGTGTACCATGGCACATACTGTGAACATATGTGTACATGTGGCTGGAGACTACTGCAGGGCTTTGCCAGATATATCGAGGCACCAGAATGGTGACTTCAGCAGCCCAAACACATGCTCTATGATGTTCCTAGTTTGTGCATGTGCCTCATTATGGCATTCTTTGGTGAGTGTGTGTGCATTTCTGATAAGTGTCATCATCCACGGTTCCAGGGCATAGCCAGCATCCCCCAGTAATTGGCCGTGTGGGATGTCCACCTAGCAAACATCTGGTACAGCTGTGATGCAAGCCAAATATGGGAGCAGTGAAACTGCCAGGGCTGTCAGCACACACATTCATGATAATGCCCTGGGCATTGCACATGAGCTGGCAGTTAATGGAGTGGTACACCTTGTGGTTAACATAGATTCTACCCTGCTCACTGGGTGGTGCCTTGATGTGTACATGAGTGCAATCTATGACACCCAGTCCCTCAGGTTAGTATGCTAAATGTAGAAGTGTTACATATTGCTGGCCCTCACCTCAGAAGTGATGAAAAAATACATGTGTTCACTGGCATGTGTTAGCATGGCATCCAGGAAATGGTGGAGTACCCTGGATGCTGATGCCTCTGAGACCCCCATCATGTCCCCAGTTGGTCTTTGGAATGTACCTGTGGCTATTATCCTAAGGGCTACACATACCTTTGTTTCCACTGGGATGAGTTCACCTCTGTTGGCTCGGAGTTTGAGTTGAGGGGGCAGAACTCAATGAGTTCTTGTAGTATGTCCCTGCCCATGCTGTAGCACTCTACAATCTCCAGCTCATCTAGCTCCTGGAAGGTTACCCTGGGTCTGAACACTCTTCCCTTTCTCTGTTTATTGTCAGCAGCACCAGGAGCATTGAGTTTGTCATCTAGGGAATACAGATGTAGCAGGCCTGCAATAGCCCCTCGCATTCTTGCAGTTAAAATTCACAAGTCTGTACTGTAATGGTGCAGAGTATGGGTGAAAATTCAGAATGTAGGGTGTATGCATACTTTATAGGGCTCTACTGTAGCTGCTGACTATGTGATTGGCTACATAGGATGCATTCCACCTGCCAAGTACCTCGTTAAGAAGATTTAGTGGACCTAGTTTAGGAGAAACAGGGGTCATCACTAATTAATATATCATTGGCTTTTAGATACACTCAGCATCACTCAAGCACACAGAAACAAGTGCCAGGAAGGTAAACAAAGCTTAGCAGTCACTGTACACACCGTCATGAAAGGTCACGCTCAGCACAGTGGAGCACCATGCAAACACATGGAAACATGTACCCTGAAGGTAAATAAGCTTAGCAGCCAGTGTACAGACCCCCCCCTACACTGAGCACTGTAGCGTGTTGAGCAAACAGGTGTAGCTGAGCTCCAATGAGCTTATAAGTCATCAGACACAATCCTTGTTGATATCAGCTACCTCTTCTGTAAACAACAACACGGTTCTATGCATACATGGAAGGGATATGTGGAAACGAATACTCATTTGTGCTATTCAAAAACCTCACCTCATTTGCATAGGGATCCATGCATGCAACCTGCAAACTACATGGTTACAGGCCCTACCTCGTTATCAACAGCACCATTCCACCACTGCAATTACTCCACACAGGGTCCTATAATACATTTATGTCACATACTATTAAATGTGTTTTTTCCACTCTTTCTTTTTTCATAAAAGCATGTTTATATACTGTGGCACACTGTGCAAACATACCCAGATCATTAAAAAAAATAAAATTATTTTAACTTATTTCCCTTACGTTTCTGGACACATGGTGGATAGTTTTGCTCATAAGTGTATGTGCTATGCCATTTCTGTCTATCTAGATGCATTTTTACAGCCGCTGTTGTTTGTCTGAAATCCTGTACACAGGATTTTTTCATGTACACTACAAACACTGACATGGGGTCTGCAGGGCTGCCTATCTGCTTGCTGGATCACTCTCCTTGCCTCATTTGGATGAGATTCACCTTTTTATGAGGTTGCCATGCAACTTCCCATGTTGGCACGCTCGTGCTCGCTGCTCAGCAGTGCTCACTGGATTGCAATCCTGCTTACTTTCATGTAAGCAGAGTGACACAATGCCTACATGGTAAAAAAGAACATGTAGGCTTTATTAAACTTCCTCCCTCTTTCTTTCTCAGATTTATGCTACAGACAAACCCTGAACATTTTGTCCAGAAATACACTGAAACTGAAGAGCAGCATGCTGTACTGAACACAGTGCAATGAAAGATGTAAAGCTGTTCGCTGAATGCTACAGGGACCAGTGCAATTTAACTAAAAACACCATTAGCTTATTATTTATTAAGTTATAAGTAGCAAGTCAAGCTGTCACAATACAACAAACTTCAGTAAATGTGATATGCATGGCCATGTCCAAAACTACTACTTATAGCAGCAGATTATGACTTATGAATTGTGTTTAACCATAAATGGACATGTCAAAACCAGTGATTTATCAACACACATACAGTAAAAATACTGCTTTAAGATGTACTAAAGAAAGGTGTTTAATACCATTAGGGGACTAGCAGCTAAGTAGGCTGAAGGTGTTTTAACTTTCATTGGTGAGGAAAATTAATATGGAAATACAAGAGGCTGTCAGAGAAGGTGTTATAATGATCATTGTTAGCATTTTTTCTTGATGCTGTCTTTAGTATAAACGTTTATGCTTTCATGAAATCTGAGTAATCTTGTAATGCACTGTGATTGTTTGTGTGCAGTGATTTGTACAAACATGTTAATAAGCTGGCATTGTTTGGAAGCATTTCTAGCATCTGCCCACAGCAGTGCTGAACAGCAGTCACAGAGGATGTTGATTATAATGTTAACTCTGAAAGGAAATGCAACAGCCAGTAATTTACTCTTTGACTGAATCAGGTCATGCAGATGACATTTTGTGTCCCTCTTAATTGTATTGGTATATGTTAATATTAAGAGAAGTACTCATTTCATATGTAATATTTACTAAAGTTATAGAACAATTGCAGCTTATTTATATAAATAAAAGCAAAAAGGAGCACTATTTTTCATCCCTGCATAGTATCATCCATAGCTTCTACCTGTCACAAGTGATAATTCCCTGCTAAATCTGAGCGTCTTAAAATAATTCTATCGCAATCATTAAAACTATCTACTTTAGCATATGAATAGAATCACA
This sequence comes from Protopterus annectens, assembly GCF_019279795.1. Taxonomy (NCBI): domain Eukaryota; kingdom Metazoa; phylum Chordata; order Ceratodontiformes; family Protopteridae; genus Protopterus; species Protopterus annectens. The sequence goes on along the minus strand of NC_056731.1, from coordinate 1,428,106,893 downwards.
TTAATTATTGACTGGATAAATATTCCATTATCATAAACAGATAATTGATTTGTGTTTAAATAAATAGCTTTATAACATAATGGTACAGTACAAGTCCAAATTATTGTAATGCTGTTAAAAATATTTTCCAACTGTAGTATACCTGAACTATTTCTTCTTAATGGAAAATTCATAATAATATGCTATAAATGTCTCATACTAAGATCCGCGGTGGTACAGCGGTAGCATTGTTACTTCACATCAAGAGGTTCTCCTGTTCGATTCTCGGCTGGAGTGCCTTCTATGTGGAGTCTGCATGTCCTCCCCATGGTCGAGTGGCCTCCGAAAGACATGTGTGAATGGGCGCTGAAGTTTGGGCGTCCAGCTGGCAACTCAGCACCATAAAAAAAATTGACTGCCAATCATTAGTGGACCGGAGTTCTGCTGTGGTGACCCCTAACCAGGAAAAGCCGAAAAGACAAACAACATGCTATAAATGTCTCATGTATTGCAGTTTGATGTTTCCAATTAAAACTTAAACAGTTCACTTACTTGATTCTAATTTAAGTACAGGTCTGAGTTTAATCCAGGACACCATGGAATCTGATAATAAAGAAATTCTTTATGCAAAACTAAGAATTGCATGCACTTCTGTTTGAGACAATAAACATTCTTGTAGCAACAAACACATGGTATTTGTTTACATATCAAAAGCATGTCAGAAATCAGGACTGCCACAGGACACTGTACTAAGTTCAACAGTCATGCATAAATTTGAGTGATCTGTCTAACAATCAAAACAACATCTAAAAAACATGTATACAAATTACTATCTAAGCTATCACAGCCACCCATCCCCCAAATATCACAAAGGCAATTAATACAATAAGTATCAAAACAACTATAGACTACCAAAGTACTCATAAGTATTTTTATACTGTTAGACATGGCATGTTTCCACCATGCTGGAAGAAAGCTATTGCTGAACTCATCTCATAAACAAAACCATATAACTCAGAAAATATTTGGATATCTCTGTCTCTTTGACAAATGTCTTAAAAAAGGAGGTGCACTGTTTTCAGGAATATTAATACAAATACAGAATGCTACATAATGAAAGATATGACATCAGATCAGCTAGAGGTACAGTTGTCATACTATAGCCACTAACTGATGTGATTAAAAAACGGTTCATAGTGTCCTAATAACCTACATCTTTGTAGATCCTGCATGAGTCTTTGACAGAGTCATTCATGTCTTACCAGAGTGTTCCACACCTTTGACTTGACTAATGGCCTCTTCACTACTTGATCAATTTGCCATTCCAAGGGAAGGTATATGATGCACTGTACCTTCCAAGTAAAACATCATCAACATGTCATTCATCCGGGATAATCCCTTCGGCCCCTTGATAAATTCAGTCATCATTAATATGGTTCCTTTAGAAAATCAAATGGCCAGGTCTATATAGATCACATGGTTATCTGACTCTAGTCATGTAAGATTCCTGCTATGGAAGATGATCTTCACAGGAACTTAAAAGAAATATGACATGGCTACAGAATAGTGAGCTGGTAGTTAAAGGTACAAAGAGTAGAATGCATGTTCTGCTTCCAGAGTCAGCACCTTAGCTGTGTGCCTTAATTACTCACATGACTACATAAAGCCTTTGAAATTCTCCCTGGTACTAGACTATGCACGTTACATCTGTGTTTTATGTTTATTTATTTTTATTATTTTATTTATTTATGTTTATTATGTTTTATTTTGCTTTTGTTTACCAGTTTTGTTTGACTGGGTTTTGTTGAAAACTTTCCAGTACTTAACAGTGGAAGCCTGGGGAGAAAAGCTCCAACATGTTAAAAACACCTTGAAACAGACATTCAGTAATGTACATGAGCAGAGAGTAAGTAATATACTTTAACAATTATACATACTTTTGCTAATTTGATTACGTTCACATGAACGTAGAGGCCACTTACAGGATAGAAGATACTTATGCATCAGTAGATGTTAAACACTGAGGGTCTGAAATGGTATATTAGTGGGTTTGTCAGGTAGATAATATATCAGGTGATTAGTGCTTAGAAATTCAAATAAATAGAGATGATAGAAGGTACTAGGCAGAGCAGACAATATTACTATTGTAGTTAACAGGTGGGATGCAAAGCCGGTTCAGAGACAATTATATCTGGTTATCATGAGGTTTAAATTAGAACTATAGAAGTACGGTGGGGGCAGTGTCACAAAATCTGCATAACTGGGAGATGCTATTAAAACTATTCAGGTATTGGTAAAGACTTGTTTTGGGGTATAGGATTCTGAATGAAGAGAAATGGTTTGATTGTATGGCAAGCTGAAGCTAACTGTCATTTATCTTGGAGATAAGCAGAAACAAATTGATTTGATATGTGTAGTTTACATCTTAACTGATAGAACCATGCATTTGTTTGTTCAGAATTAACATATACACTGTTTGTTCACTTAAGAAGTTTTTCTGTAATGTTCCATCACATGTACCCCTACAAAACAGCAGTATACTAGAGAATTGTTAATGACTTGTTTGTGACAGTACATAGCTGGGAATAGCTTTTGCAGTGCATACACGTTTAGTCTGATTGTTAAAACAATTTATCTTGCATTAATGTTTGTTCTTTGAACTTTGTATCATTAAATGCTCATCGCCTTCTCAATTTTGTCTTCAATTCCATAAGACATGAAGTATGAAAAGGTTTAGCTCTCCCTTTCTGCTTTATTGATGGCTTCATAAAGCATGTACATGCAGACCATCATTTTCATAACTAAATAATTCAAATACATATTTGCAATTATAGGTTTTCCTCTGAAATGTATCTCTTTTTGACAGTTAGACACAGGTACATCATTAACAAAACATTTTTAGTGGAATGCTGGAAGGGGATACATTAGTCCTGGACTATAATTTTGACCGTACACACTTTTGTTGTCACTAAGGCTGTTCATTTCATATAAATAACAGTCAATCAGTCTTAGATTTACACATTACCTCATAGCTTCTACCTCTTTCCCCCCAAATCATCTACAATTACATAAGTAATCAGAGACTTAAATCCCATTATCACTGGCAATTTTTTAAATGCTGGGCACTCTTAAGTACTGGAATGTAGACAGAATAACAGAACATGAATTAATATACATTTTTTTAAGCAAAGGAAGTGTGTAACAATTACAGTTGTCATTATTTAAGTGAAAATCACCACCCACCTCCCGATATTGTTAATTTCAGAATCAGGGATGTTCATGAAAATTAGGTTTAGTTGAGGGTTTTGTGTTTCTGTTGTGCCTTTCCATGCATTTTTAAAAGAACCCAATGGAATCGTATCATGAAAAGAGACTGAGGTAATCAAGATTGCGTAGATACCCTTCTTAACCGATTGTCATTTTCTGCCAGGTGGTAAGTCTTATGAATTATACTCATACTACAAACAAACATATGTTCTACCACTTCATTATTCACAAAAATATTTTCACATCACAAGTCGATGGCAATATCAGCATTATAGTTCTAGTGACTCTGTGGATGGTGTACGATCTGGTAGTTATATAATACTGAACAAGTCAAATGTTGGGAAGTTTAAGGCCACTAATTGCATATTTATTAAATCATTATTTTCTTTTTTTCATTTATCCCCTCTTTAGCTCTGTGAGTCATGGTTAAGATCTTTCATCAATCATTTTAAATGCATGTTATTTAGTATTAACAAACTTAGTCTGTTTATCCTTAATCACATTAATCAAAATTATTGCACATAAGACTGTCAGTGGGATTCAATACACTCCATGTAGGCTTTGTGCAAAGCCTTCATGGAGTATATAGCATATTTATGCCGTGCACTGTGTTTAAACATAAACAAGCACAGTTTCCAGCCAGGAAACCATATAATGCAACATGGATAGCACATTTGTTTACCTTGGAACACACTACCTTAGCAGGATTGCATGGAATGCCACACTATTTACCAGGGTCTATTATATAGCAATATATATGGTCCAAACACAGTACAGGATAGTGTATACAGTGCATAGTATTGTGGAATCCCATTCCAGGCATTCTGTACAAAAGTTGTGTAAATGATCTTTAAGGATACATGGAGTGCCATGCAAAATAAACAGTCAGGGAAAGTGTGAGCATTGAACAGGGACACACAGATGAATTGTAGGAATGAACACAGGTAAAGAGGACAGGTGAGACATCATAATGTACAGCAGATGAGGGCATGTAAATTGAAGATAGTTGTAGCAGGAACACTAATCACATATGAACATGGTACAGTATGGACTGCACAGTAAAATATATATTATGTGACTATTAGTGAAGGTGACATAACAATGGAGAAGATGTCTTTGTGATATAAGCATCTTGACATAAACAATGGAGAGGAAATCTATCGGGGATGGTATATACAACTGGGGTTGGGTGCATATTGTGAAGCTGTGCAAATTGATTTGGCTGAATATCACTGCAATATCAGCAGAGGTTTCCAACAAGTGAGACATGGTTACAGGCTCATGGACAACAGTAAAAGAAGCACACATAATCATGGACAATATCAGAATAATACCACCTGTAATCCCATGTCTCTGATACAACATATGCGATTCTGTATGATCATAGATGGTTCTGCATGTACTCACTTGTAGAACTATTGAGACATGTCAGAAATTTATGAGGGTACTCAAGCATGCCATTCTGACACTGTAACATCTACTGGAGATGTTAGAAGGTACACTGCTATACCTATATGTGACATTATGATCAATCCAGGTTTGTTAACTGATGTGCCTGCCAGATATATATGGCACAATCCACACTGTCACTAATGTAACCCATGCTATCAATGTTGTCATACAGCTATGTATGCACTGTGTGCATCACCAGAACAGGTATCACACATGCATCTAGTATAACACCTTGCTGGGGGATTCGCAACATCAGGCAACAAAAAGAATACCTAGGAATGGCCACTATGATATGTGACAGCTCATTGTGACAAAGGTGCTACACTTCAGTTACATATCACTGGAAGATGTGTAGAGAGGTACATGAAGAAGGGTGCAGTTTATTCAGTTACTGGTGTGATGAAGGCTGTGACCTATGGAGGTATCATGACCTTTGATTGAGATATCCTACACATAATCAGTAGGTGTGTTCCATACAAGGTAGTAGTCACCAATGTGGCCACATGTTGGTGGGTGTTCAATATACCATCTACCCCAGGAAACAGATCACGTACCTATTGGTCGGCTTATGGGGTGTGATGTCTACATTATCCTTGGGTTGTTGGGCTGTGTTTTTGTTTTCATAAAGTAACAAGTCCCTCCATGTTTTTGTTCCATCTCATGTGTTATCATGACTTTGGCAGTATTCTTTGGTGTGTGTTGATATTGTCTGTATTATACTAATATCAAAGATGAAGTCAATGATTGCCTGCAATCTGTAGTCCTCCAGACAGCTGTTTTGATACAGGATGTGTATGTCATTCTTTCATCTGTGACTTAAATAATGAACAGGAAAGGGTCTAGGAGACAGCCCTGATGTATGGACCTGATTACTGGACCCGAGATATAGGTCTCTTCACACATTTTAACATATTTAGCTGCCATGGATGTGATCCACTGGTCAACCCACTTGGTGATGTAGGTGTTTATGTCTAGATCTGATAGTGTTGAGTGAATACCTAAATGTGGATTTGTATCAAATGCCTTTGCCTGGTCAGATTCCACAGGATAATAGTGTTCTCATCATACATGCCCTCGATGATCTCATTGAGGACATTTAACAGATGGGTGTAGCATTAAGAACTCACACATGTCTGTTGCACTCAGCTGGAAAATTAGTAGTGTCTGTTTAGAAAAGACCCATAATGACATGTTGGTCTACCTCACAGATGAGAAGAGTCAGGATGTATCTATACATGCATGCATCAGGTGTTGTTCCCTCACCCCACTCAGATGGAGGCATGTTGATGTACATCCTTCTACGGGAACATAGTCCATCTGGAGAATGTGTTGAAGTGTGTATCCAACCATGTCAGGTAGATGTATGTTCTGCGTCATGCTATAAGTGATCTGAGATGTTGTCACAGCCCATTGATTCTGTGTGATAGGCCTGGATGAAGGTAAGACAGTGCATACTGCCTATCTTCATCTGGTCTAGGCTTTGGACACAATTCCCCACTCAGGTATCATTGAGAAACTCTCCCAGCTGGGAGGTCTGAATGGAGAGATGATAAGTCATCAAGCAAAGGAAAGTAGTATTGCTGAAATTGAATTCATCCTCAGGTCTTGGTGCATATCTTCACGAGGCAGACTCAGGATAAAAAAGTATCCAATCCTGGTAGGCGCACTAGTGCCAGGACTGGAAAAAAATGAGAGTGTAGAATCCTCAAAATACAGAAACATTTCTACAATGGGGTCAGGCTATGCCCAAGGGGAGGATGCCCCTCACCCTGTTGTAGAAGGAAGTAGCAGTCCACAAAAATCCCAAAAACAGATAGGCCAAAGAAGAGCCCCAAAGATGATAGAGTGGACTATTGAGGATAAAAAAGAAATTATGAATTGTACTCTTATGCAAAAAGCCCAGAATTTCCAGACATACGATACACAAAAATATTAAGAGAAAAATTAGAGGAAAGAAAAATACTTCCACAAGAAAAACTGTCAGAAGCTTCAAATAAAAATGTGTGTTCATTAATACAACAGATTTGTGAAAAACATTATATAGACCAAGAAACTTTGAGCTCTTTTGAAAAAGAAGCATCTGAAGAAGTGTGAAAATATAAACAACAATACCTAGAGATTTTTGAAAAGCATAAAAAAGAAATATGGAATGGGAAAGAGAGGGAGATTTGATATGGTGCAATTATTTATGCAAAGTCAAAAGCCAAATTAATCAATACAAAAGAGGCAGCTCTAATGTTATTCAAAGAGAAATGCAGGCAAAGGCATCCAGATATGGAAAATATCACAATAAAAAAATATCACAAAGATGGAATGCAGAAAAGAATATTAGTAAAGTAGAAGTTAAAAAAATAGAAGTTGAAGTTATGGGATGTCTGCGAAGTGAAGGATTCAGTTGAGGAAGTATAACACAGGTTACATCACAGCATGATGGAATGAGTCCCCAAAGTAAGGAGAAACAGAAAGATCAGGAGACATCTGAAGAAGAAATATGGACATGGGAAAGAAAAAAAGATTTAATATGGTGTAATATTTATGTAAAGGAGAAAGCAAAACTAATCGATACAAAAAGAGCAGCACCAAAGATATTTGAAGATAAATACAGGCAAAGGAATCCAAGCATGGAAAACTTTACAATACAAAAAATAAGGAGACAAAGAGGAAAAGTAGAAAAGAAGATTAGTAATGGAGAAGTTAAAGAAATAGAAACTGAGGTTATGGAGTACATGTAAAGTGAAGGATTCAGTATAGAAAATCTAACTCAGAAAGCACCACAGTAGGATAGAGCAATTAACATCCAAATTAATGAGAAACTAGTGGAAAAAGAAGCAACTGGTCAGTTGCCATATGAAAATATTTTGGAGCCTCTCACAGTAAACTAGTATAAACGTTCACTTGAAGCTGGACAGCAAAGGAAGGAACAAGAAACTGTGGCAACTCTAATCCAGTCAATGTTGAGGCCTGATGGGCCAGTGAGTTCCCAATAACAGAGCAACAGATGATGCATGATGAAATTGAAGAAAATGTGTCACAGAAAGATGATATAGAATTTTCTATTTTGCACATCCCAAATTAGCTATAGCTGATGACATCTATAGAGTCTGGTGACAGGTAAATTCTAATAGCAGTGTCCCACATGCTGGTGTATAATCTCTGTACAATGTTAAGCAAGTAGACAATCACACCCCAGTCGACTGCAATGAGAACAGAACCCCTACCTATCTAAGTACACTGACTAAAGAACTCTGTATTTAAGGCAAGCACCACAGTGTAAGTCTGACTTAAAGAGTGGCAGACAACACTTTGTAGGAGATGACATCAGTAGTTTCAGGTGAGGAGAAAATGTTAATAGTATTGTCCAACATGCTGGTGTAAAATGCTGTTTTTAATGTTAAGCAAGTGCAGAAACTCATTCACACATACCCACGCAAGCACACGCACACATACCAGTTGACTGGAGTGAAAACAGAATCCCTGCCTATCTAAGTACATTGACTACAGAACTCAGTATTTAGGGCAAAGGTCACAGCTCAAGTCAGACTTGATGAGTGTCAGACAACACTTTAAAGGTGATGAAATCAACAGTGTCTGGCAGAAAGAAAATGGTAATAGCAGTGTCTCACATGCTGGTTTAAAATGTTCTCTCTAATGTCAAGCAAGTGCACAAACACACTCACCCCAGTTGACTGCAGTGAGAACAGAACCCCCTACCTATCTGAGGACATGGACTACAGAACTCAGTACTTTACGCAAGCACTATGGCACAAGTCTGATGTTTAAAAGACTGCAAGACAACTTATAGTGGATGACATCAGCACTGGAAGTTGGAGAGAAGATGTTTGAAGGCCTTCATGGAATGGATGCATAGGCACTGCAAGTGTCAAAACACTGGCAGCCCATGGGATTGGAGTGGTAACTGTCAGATACATACTTATGCTCCTCTAATTAGATAGACACACACACACACTCACACACACACACACACACACACACACACACACACACACACACACACACACACACACACACACACACACACACACACACACACACACACACACACACACACACACACACACACACACACACACACACACCTCAGTTGACTGCAATGAGAACAGACCCCCTACTTATTTAAGTACACAGACTGCAGAACGTAGTACTTTCCACAAGCACCATGGCACAAGTTTGATAAGGCTGCAGAATAACTTATAGTGGATGACATCAGTACTGGATGTTAGAGAGAATATGCTGGAAGGACTGCATGAAATGAATATGTAGGCATGTTCATCTCTCAAGATATTTCAAGTTCTGCACATTACCAAATTGATGAGTGTACAATGTATGGTATTTGGTGGTTGTTTCCCAATTTGAAGGTATACTTTAAGAGACAGCCTTACAAACTATATGCAAACAGGTGTCCACATTACTGCAAGTACTGGAAAATCTGAATGTGTACTGTCATTCTAAAGATGCACATGGTATATAACACAACATTTGTTATTAATTTATGTAGTGTAGTTGATATATTTGTGAACAAGTACTGAGAGACCTAGGTTGCAGTGCATGGTGGAGGTAACAGATTGCTGCATTGTAGATTTGTGACATGAACTAAGATAGGGCCTTCATTTTTTTTCTCTTTCCACATGTAGTTTCATGTCATGAACACTAAATGGACAGTAAACAAAAGTAATATAGGCTACTGTCCACTTGGCATAACACGCCACTGAGCAGCTGGTTTGCACAATGGCTGGCAAAGCATTTGCATACGTAAAATAGACATTTGCATTGTTTTCTTTGTGCTTAGTTAAGTAGCATGCAAAAGCGAGGCTCATTACTAAAATTATGAGAGTTAGTACTGAGTGCATGAAACACACCTGTTGCTTAGCTGACTCTGTGGCAGTAGGTGTAAATGTATAGACACATTTCTTTTTGAGCCCAGATGATATAGGGTTCGATTCCAGGTGTATGTGATACTTGTAAATAATAGTGATAATGCAATGAAATCATACTTTACACAACCTTCACCCTGTGTTACTGTGTGTTTAAGTACTTCTGTTTATCTAAGTGGCATTGCATTAAGATAACCTGACCAAGAAAGAGCTGTTAACCATCATTTGGTGATTGGTGTGAGATGTCAAACTCTAGCAAAAACACAGAGGCCAAAAAGTGAAGGGTTGCATTGCTGTTTGTGGGCCTTATGTGTATTGTGTGTGATTCTATTTTTTGAACAGATTATAGATGTTAAAATGGGGTAGATAGGAAAGTAGCAAAATGGGGGGCTAACAGGGGGAAGAACAAAGGGAAAACAATATAGGAATATGGAGGATGGAGGAAGGAAAGAACCATAGCTATCCATTTCTTCAACAGTGTAAAATGAGAATATGTACAGACTATTAGCTGAATTTGGACTGCCACCTCCAACAAAGAGGGGTGACAACAACACACTCATGTTGTATAGCCAATGGGACCAAAAAGAGTGTCAAGAAGACATGTGTGTGAAATGGAGAACTATGTATGGGATGATATTTGCTTTCAGTGGACAGGTGCCATTTTTTTCTTCAGTAAGGGAGGAGTGCTGGGTCAGGTAAGCTGGGTAGGTGAGGAAGCTCATGCAAAAAAACAGGACAAACAAGACAAGACACAGGGATGGTGATGGACATAAAAGGTTTGGGGGACACCATGATTGGGGTCATGGAGGAAGCAAACCAAGCTCATGCCCATCAAACATAGGGAGAGTGAGAATCTAGTCCTCACCCACAGGGCTGCCATCATTGTCTCATTACTCTGCTAGCTGCTGGAGTATTTGTTGTCATCTCCCCCTGCAGACTAGGAGGGAGAGCAGACTCCATCTGGCATAGGTGTACAGGAATGGTGCTGTGTAAGACCCTATGCACCAAACCTAGAATCTCCTGGTGGGTGATGAAATCTCATTCTCACCCAGTACTCCCAGAGAGTACCACAGCACCAGCTGCCAGGTAGTGCTACCTGAGGGAACAGGCAGTTCAAAGGTAGCAGAGGCAGATCTGCCAGGTTGGGTCTTAGATATGCTGGATGTTGGTGCTGGAGCCCATGGAGTGGGGCAGGCTGACCCACTGGGGTTGTCCTACCTCCCTGTGATGTAAAGCATTTAATAACTTGTATCGGATGGATGAAACATAATTAGAAAGTAAATAAAAGGGATAAGGACTGGGGTGTGAAAAATAAATAAAACATGCAATGCATTATCACAATTATACAACTATTTTATCTGAAGTATTACATTTAAGTATGTGTTCTAACAACTACAAACTGTAATTACAGATTTTTCAAGGTAATCCTTGCTATGTGCATATATTGCACATATGCTTGGTCTAATTATACAGATTACATTTATGCCACTTATATAGATTTTATTTTATGTAATATTATTAAACATTTGTAGTATTGTGTAGTTGTTACTCGTGGCATTTGAGCCCACAACTTCTGACTACAGTCTTAAACCTGACTCCTAAAGCTGGATTGTGTTACAGACTTATGCATGCATATTTGCTTTTAGAGTTAAAATATGCATGCTTAGTATGCTATGACTGCATAGGATACAAAAATATGTTTTTGTTTTACTTTTAAAGCTACAATACTACTTCTCTTGTGCTCCAGATGATTAGCATGAGCTTCAGCAGCAACAACGTTGAACACAGCAAAGCAGCACAGCAAAACAACAGGAGTCAGCACAGGATCCAAAAGCAACTTTATTTTCTGTCTCTCACTCTAGCACCTCGGCCACAGTAAGCCTTCAAGGAGTAAACTAACAATACTAAAGCACACTTTATATAATCACAAAAATCATTCAATTACATCATTAAACAATTAATCAATAAAATTGATATGCACCTACAAGCTAAATAACATTCTTCCAATTACATTCTGTATTCAAGCCTCTAGGTACTAAAGTGTCATATTTTAAAATAAAAGTAGTTTCCTTCTTTAAAAGTAATCTACCCACAACTAATTCATCAGGTTCCATTTTAGCTACCTGTTGTAAAATGGTGCCTTTTAAACTCTCACTACTGCCATTGTGAAATTCACAAAAATGTAAGGCTAAAGGGCTCTCCATTTTTTTATTTCTTATGTCCCTCAAATGTTCTAAAAGTCTAACCTTAAACATTCTTTTTGTTTGACCGATGTAAAATTTATTGCAACCACATTTGAGGGCATAGATTACCCTGTTAGTTCTACAGTTATATGAGCCCTCCAAATCTAAATTTTTGTTATTAATTTTGAAAAAAGTTATATGTATATATGAACAAGCTTGACATTTTCCACATGGAAAAGTACCCAAAATAGTTAACTGAATGTGTATTTTCACAATCGATTTAGAAAACCTAGTCCATACAACAAAATCTTTAATGCTTTTACCTTTTGTATAAGAAAAAATTAATTTTTTTGTCTTTAAATTCTTTAATTCATCAAAGTTGTCTAAAAATTCCCAAAAATTTAATATATTTGATTTGATCATATTACTACAAATATTATACTTAGATACTATAAATAAATAATCTACACAATTAATAGTTTTATTAGATATAAAAATATATCTGCTTTTTTGTTTATTAGATCTATCAAATCTAAGTTTAATAATTCTATCAATATCACTTTCAACTAACTTTTTATCATAATTTCTTCTCAAAAACATCTTTTTAGTTTTATGAACCTCTTTAAAAATATCTCATCAGTGTTACATAAATGTGAAATTCTTAAGAATTCTCCATATGGTAAAGCATTGATAACATGAAAGGGATGGCAACTGTCAGCTTTCAAAAAATCTGTGGCCGAGGCGCTAGAGTGAGAGACAGAAAATAAAGCTGCTTTTGGATCCTGTGCTGACTCCTGTTGATTAGCATGAGCTTGCCTATTTACCACAATTTCAGGATTAGCCATGAAAACAAAATAAATGAACAGAAAAACATTACACATACCAGTCTTGCCAATATTTAGATTTCTGTGTATTCTAAGTTATCTTTATTAGCATACTTACACAACTGTGGGATGTTGCTAGTTTGAAACTCATCCAACCACTGGTTGAGTGTATCCCTCTTGCACCTTTTTAAGTAATTGAAGTGGTGCCTACACTGTTCTCCAGTGGCTGGGATATCAATTGCACTGGATACAGCTGTGGCCAGACTATTCCAAGCCTCAGACTTGTACTGGAAGCCAGAATAGTCCACTTGCAGAAACCTTTGGCTGTGGAGCTTTACTAGGATTCCAATAAATATTCTGGACTCCTGAATACCCCACCTCAAAGCCCTAAATTGGGCACCTTCCACTCTAACACCAGGCATGTTGAATCCCAAAGCAATAGCAATAGCAAATAATAATTTCCCACCAATTCCTGTTATCATGTTTACTGGTAGTACAAACCCAAGAAATGGTGCCAAACTCATTTGTGCCATGTTAAGTGGAGAGCAACAATGCCAAGCAGGAGGAAAAACATTTTTTGAGAATGGAAGAATAATCTGACACTTGACATTAGTTTGTTGGCTGTCTGCTTCTGGAACTGTTAGGTACTTTAACTTTGCTGCCATGCAATTGGGGCATAAATGTTTTCAACTGGCACATGTTTGTATGGCTTTATAAACTGCTAACACTGATTTTTATAGTGTGGGATTCAAAGCCTTAAACTTACACTTCCTGTCACAGTAACAGTTATATAACAGTTGCATAATTCCATATTCATTCTTAAGTTCTGTGTGTTAATCACCATGTAACACCACTTAGTGTGTTTGCGCTGTGCCCAAAAGAATTAATAGAATGTATCTGTTTTGAAATTGTAAACTATCTGCGTCCTGTCTGCAGGTATTTGATGGCTGCTGGTATTAGGGAAGCTTGCTAACCACCACACAATGTTGCTTAGCGGTGTTGCACATGTAAAAGCAAAAAGTGCAACAATGTATCCTTTTTGACCTTTACATTGTCCATGCCCTGTCTACAGGTATTACGTCTGCTTCCTGTGTGGGCCACTAGTCCAGGTTTGTGTACTGCTAAGCTTCTAGCAAATGAGATAAGCACAGCTAAACATGACATTCATTGTGTTTTTCCATTTCCCTTGTTTGTGGTAAGTCTTGCCAGCCAAGAAATCATATAAAGCAACATGAACACATGCAGGCATGTGCACCTGTTTACCTATGGGCAAACAGTCTGCAGGATTGTGTGGAAAAAAGCCACAATGACTACAAGGGTTATTAACAAAGCACTGTATATAATTTCAACACATTACATGAATGTGCATGCAGTGCAGAGTATTGTAGAAACCTGTTTCAGGCATACTGAATATAAGCTATGAAAATGATCAGTAAGGGTGCATAGACTGCATTATAAATAAATAGTCAAGGGAATGTGTGTATTGAAAAGATACACACATATGAATTGTAGGAATGAATACAGGGGAAGAGGATTGATGAAACATGGTAATATACAGCAGATGAGAGCATGTCAATGAAGACAGTTGTAGCATGGACAGTAATCACATATTCACATGATACAGTACAGGCTGCACAGTTATTGTATATCATGTGACAGTCACACAGGGTGATATATCAATGGAGAAGATTCTTTGTAACATAGGCATCCTGACGTGAACAACAGAGAGGCCATATATCAGAGTTGGTAAATGCAATAGGGGTTAGGTGCATATTGCAAAACTGTGCAAAATAAGTTGCCTGAATAAGGATGTAATGTCAAAATAGGTCTAAACCAAGTAGGACACATAGCAACAGGCTCATGGACAACAGTAGATGGAGGCACAAACAGTCATGCTCAATAGAACATAGTACCAGTAGTAATCCCATATCTTTGACATAACATATGTGATTTTGAGGGATCATAGATGGTTCTACAAGACCACACTTGTACAACTATTATGATTCCTCAGTAATCTCTGAGGAAAATCAAGCCCACCTTACTCAAACTTTAACATCTGCCTAAGGTGTTAGGGGGGACACTGTTGCACCTGTCTTTGAAATTATGAAAAATCCTGGTTAAATGGCAAGTGTGCATGCTATATATATGTGCCACAAACCACACTTTCACAAATGTAACCCATGCCATTAATGCTTTTTATCAGTTATGCATTTACTGTGTGCATCACAGGAACATGTATCACACATACATCTTGTATAACACCTTGAAGGGATTTTTGCATCATCATACCCAAATGTTTATGCATCAAAAGAGTACTTAGGCATTGCTGATACAATCTGTGGGAGCTCACTGTGGCAGAAGTGGTACACTCGAGTAACTCACCCCTGGAAGATGTATTGGGAGGTACATGCAAAGGGGTGCATTAGGGCTGAGAACAATGGAACTATAATGCCCTTTGATGTGGATGTCCTGCACATACTCAGGAGTTGTGCTACATACAAGGGAGTGGTCATTACTGTGGGCACATGCTGGTGGATGTTCTGCATACCATCTACCTGAGTACACAGGTCACATACCACTTGGTCTGCTAATAGGGATGTGCTTTCAGGTCTATATCACTTTGTTGAAATCACTAATTATCAAATACCTCTTTGCCAAACCCTATTTGTCAAATCTTCATTCATTGAACAATCATTTCAGTGAAACTATTTCCCAGGGTAAGTAACCAGTGAGAGAACTACTAAGTGCAACAAAAACAGCATATTTAAACCACTCCAACTCCCCACCCTGCTAAATAAATATGCCAACTCTAAAATTGCACTACAGTGGGAAAATGGCAAATTCCCAATAATGGCCCATTGTTTACTTTCAGTGGGAAAATGTTTGCTGAAATGATCATTCGACAAATGAAGACTTTGACAAATAGGGTTCGATGAAGAGGTGTTTGACAATTAGTGAGTTTGATGAAGTGAAGTAGACCTTTGCTTTCTATTTTGTAATTGTTTTGTGTATTTACTTTCATAATGGAATTAATCACCCCATGATTTTTCTTCATCTATCATGTGCCATAGCTGTGGCAGGAATCTATGTGTGTGTGGATACTGTATGCATTACGCCAATACCACACCTCAATCCAATGATTGTCCACAATTTCAGTCCTCCATACAGTACTGGTTGTAGAAAGGATGGGTACGTCAGTTTTGATATATGAGACTTAAATAAGGGACAGGAAAGGGCCTAGCACAGAACCCTGAGGCACATACCCGGTCAATGGACTCTAGATAGAGGTGACTTCACACACTGCAATATATTTATATGCCACATATATGACCCAGTTGTCTACCCACTTGGTGGTGTAGGTGTTTATGGCCACTGGAAACAGTTTTTTATAGAGTTAGTGTCACAAGAGGCAACACACCTGCCTTTTTAAAGAAGGATGTGGGTTCTACTCCCACACTAGGGAGACAGATTGCTTACACTGGAGTATAGCATAAAATAAAATGTTGTACTCCTACTATTAAGTGGTTCATTTATCAAGAGGACTTGCTGGAGAGACAGATGTGTCTCCTAGAGGTTGCCTCTCCTCTGGAATAAACTTCTAATACAGGTTAAGCAGAGGCCTTCATTAACCCTTTTTAAGTGTTACTTGGACAATTGGATGGGAAACTGCAAATTCACCCCAGGGGTTTCACCTGTATCCCTTTTGGATAGGGGTAGTTGTTGCTGATTTAGATCTGCCTATAAACATAGACCATATCTCTAGACCCTTAAGGGAACAATGGTTGAACTTGGCTAGGCTTGTAAAGGCCTTAGGGCCATTAGCCTAGTAACTTTCTATGAACCTGTGAACCTATACCTGATGGTGGATTTGTTTCAAATGCCTTGGACAGGTTAAGTTACAGAGGATGATAGTATTGTAATCATGCATGCACTTTGTAACCTTCTTTAAGACAGTGAACAGATGTAACAGGCATAATGTAGCCTTAACAAATCAAATGTGGGTTTTGTACACAGTCAGGAGATTACCTGTGTCCTTTTAGAGAAGATCCATAATGACTCCTTGACCTATCTCATAGATGAGAACAGTCAGGATAGGTCTATAACTCCATGCATCAGGTGATGGTCCCCCCTGTCAGAAAGATGCATGTTGCCATACACCTTTCTATGGAAATATAGACTGTCTGGAAAATTGTTGAAGTATGGATCAAACTGTGTCTGGTATGTCAGGTTTTAAGTCACATTAAAGGCAGCCTGTGATGTTGTCCGAGCCAATTAATTCTGTGTTATTAGTGATAGAGAGCACACAGATGAGTTACCCTCCTGAGAATAAAAAATGAGTAATGTTTGCATGTATACTTTGGCTGATGGCCAGTGGTGACAGGGAGGTGATGTGAGACAAACTGTTAAGCCAGCGAATTGTCTGTTATCTCCAGTTGGGTATGTCTGGTGGCCTCTACACACAGATCTGTGCTTAGTTTTGTATTTCACTTAACATTCCACATTTATTGGAATAAATGATTTGTTAAAAGACCTCCAAATACAACCTTCATCATTCATCACATTTCACACATTGTTGCTATGCACACATACAAATGTACCAATGTCACATACTTACAATACTTGCACAACATTTGCCTATATGTGTGTCATGGCAAGCTGTGTTTGAGTGGCTCTTGTAAAACATTTCCTGTTAGAAATGTTAATAGTCTCACAATGGTGCTGCTGATGACCTTAATAATCCGTGGGTATAGCAACATAACTGCACATACAATGAATTCTACAAGGTTACAATCATATAAAAAAATGTAATACATTGCTTGTGTATATCACAGCATAGCAACATGTGAATGAGACAAAACTTATGTGACCATGAAATCAATATGGATTAACACTGATGTCTGTCACAGAACATTTAATGATGGTATGTAGACACATGCACACTTGTGCCATACTGCAAATGCCACCGTGATGGCAGAATGTGAATGGTGCAGCCACCTGATCTGCTCTACTACAAAAACACATGTCCTAGTATGCCAAAAATATACACAGATGTATATCATACCATGTCAACTGTTCTCATCAGCCATATTACTACAGCTGTTATAGAAGGAGGATGTACTACAGTGGCAGCAATGGCCATCAGTACATTAGCTCACATCACAGATTGTAAGATCCTCTTGTAGCCATATTGTACATCCACATCTCAATATAGCACATGTCAATGACAGCACATTGACATGTCAACTGTTCATAGGGTTATAGGACATTATTAGGCTAATGGCCAACATCATATAAAATCCTAGTCATTATTGTGCCATGTAAAAAATCTCTTTATCTATATGATGGAAGATAGTTGGAGTATTGGGCAAATGTGTTTATTTGTTGGATTGGATTACATCCTGCCATGTTCCATATGGGACATGTGCACCACACCATGACAAAATTAGCAATCACACATGCAGTGGTCTGAAGATGCTCATGTAAGGGCTCTGCTTCATGGTGTGTATGCATATTTGACATGATGACATCTTCTAGTACCCTACAGGATGGATGTCGTGTGACCAGAGGAAAAAGGAGGATGGTGACTGGATGGTGCTATGTGAAATGTTCCCTGAATGGTAGTGACATGAAAAGCAATTCCAAAGATCATGCAATAACCATAATGAACTAACAATCTCACACACACATGCACACGCCAGTAGACTGGGCCTGATTTTAGCCTTACATCTGTGTATGTATAGTATTCATCATCATGTATAGATGATGAATACCATGTAATATCACAGTAGTAGCACTACAAATGTTTGAGTGTAACACTGTCATGTTGCACTTTATGAAGTATGATAGCACCCTTCTATGCTGAGGAGAACATGTTGGAAGGTGTGTATGACATGGATGTGGAGTCACATCCCCATGTAAAATCATCTCAAAATGTATAAGTGTATGTATAGACATGCAAGTTGCCTGCTCTCAGATTAGAACCCCTATATGTGTAGGAGAAGCAGCTTGCAAATACAGTAGTGAGTGTTACTGCCATGCACAAGTTTGTTTTTAATACTGTCAGAATGCATATTATACAGGATGACTTCATCATTGTATGCTGCAATGAGATGTTTGGAGTAGGGTTTAACATAGCTAAGGGTTCACATTTATTTTTAAAATTGTCACCATAGTGATTGTTGACTGCAGTGAGAATAGAACTCTACCTGAGCATTTACAAAGCACAGTATTTAACGCAAGCACAGCAGCTCAAAAGTCTGGCTGTTATACTGTTGACAATACTTTATAAGTGATGACATCAGCAGTGCCTGGTAAATAGAGGATTGTAAAAGCAGTGTCCTACATGCAGGTGGAAAATGGTCTCATGAATGTCAACCAACTAAAACACATGCACACCAGATGACTTCAGTGAGAACAAAACCCTAAGTACACCAACTAGAGATCTCAGTATTTAATGCAAGTGCCACAGCACGAGTTTGATGTATAGAGTGTCAGACAACATTTTATAAGTGATGGCCTCAGCAGTGTCTAGTGAGAAGGGGATGGAATGGTAGTGTCCCACATGCAAGCGTCAATTGGTCTCTTAAATGTCAACCAACTGAACAAACACACATGAGCACACACACTCATATGAGAATAGAACCTCTACCCAAGTACATTGACTAGAGAACTCAGTATTTAATGCAAGTGCCATTGCACAAGTCTTACTTGTGGAGTGTCAGACAATACTTTATAAGTAATGAGATCAGCAGAGTCTGTTTAGAAGAGGACAGCAATAGCAGTGCTCCACATGCAGGTGTAAAATAGTCTCTGGAATATCAAACAACTGAACAAACACACACACTCACCAGTTGACTGCATTGAGAACAGAACCCCTACCTAATAAGCACACTGACTAGAGAACTCAGGTGTCACAGCACAAGTCTGACTTTTGTAATGCTGCAGGACAATTTAGAGTGGATGACATCATTATTGGATGTTTGAGAGACGATCTTGTGAGGCCTAAATTAAATGGATGTCTAGGCATGTACAACTGTCAAATATTGGTACTCCATGGGATTGTACTGATGTGTGAAGGATACACTAGACAGACACATACACAAGTTGTCTCCAAGGAGATTAGACGCCTACTTAACTAGATACACAAGCTAAAGAACTCAGTACTTAATGCAAACAGCACAAATTGGTCTGACTTTTATAATGCTGTAGTACAATTTATAGTGGCTGTCAACATCATTGAATGTTTGAGAGAATATGTTGGGAGACCTGTATGAAACAAATGGCTAGCCATGTATGACTGTCAAAATATTAAAGTTCTGCAGGTTACCAGATTTATGTTGCATTTCCAATGTGCAGATACACTTTAAGAGACAGCTTTAAAAACTATATGCAAACAGCTGTCCACATATCTACAAGTACTGTAAAATCTGAATGTGTATTGTCAATATAAAGATGTTCATGATATAAGAAATCATTTTTGATTTATTTCTGAAGTGTAGTTGATATATATGTGAACAAGTACTGAGGGGCCAAGTTTCAAATGCATGGATGCAGAAAACACATGATTAGAGTATAAATTTCTGTTCTCTCCTTAAAAAGTGCCTTCCATTTGGTTGTGTTTTTACATTTACTTTCATGGGATGAAGACTTAATGAGCAGTAAACATAAGTAATACATTATAACGTGCACTTTCCATAGTCTACTGCGAGCAGCTGGTTTGATCATTTGATGGCAGAGTGTTTGCATACATCAGATACACATTTATACTGTTTTCTCCATTTGTGTGTAGTTAATTGATGAACAAACTTGAGACTCTGCTTCATTTAAAAATTATAACAATTATCTTGGTTTATTTATCACCTCACAAACACAGTAAGTGCTGAGGCACATCAGTCAGCACTTTGCATTGTACTGAGTATAAGAAACACACCTGCTGCTTAGCTGATTCTTTGACAGCAGGTATATGGGCATTGTGTTATTTATTTAGAGCAAAGATGATCCTTGGTTCAATTCTATCGGTTTCTAATACTATGAAATATGTATGCATAGTGTAATGAAATAATTCTTTATCATACTTTCAGTGCATGAACTCTGTATGCATAATGTAATGAAATAAGTCTTTATTCTATTTTCAGTGTGTGTAACCTTAGCATAGCATGTTTAAGTGGTATTGTGCAGAGTTAACAACACCACTGAAGAGCTGTTCACTGTCTCTCAGCATTGGTGCGTGATGCCAAATTCCAGGCAAACACAGAGGACAAAAAGTGAAGGACTTCAATAGATTGCTTTCATTCATGTGTGTGGTGTGTGTTTCAATTTTTGATGAGATTAAAGGTGTTAAAATGAAGTAGATAGGAAAGTGGTGAAATGGGCAGCAAGTAG
Source organism: Protopterus annectens (assembly GCF_019279795.1). Taxonomy (NCBI): domain Eukaryota; kingdom Metazoa; phylum Chordata; order Ceratodontiformes; family Protopteridae; genus Protopterus; species Protopterus annectens. Next base: position 1,428,085,914 of record NC_056731.1, on the reverse strand, counting down.
TGGGAGCAAAAAAGAGAAAGGAATGTAGGAATGTGCAGGAGGGATGTAGTTAAGAACAATAGCTATTCACTTCTTCAACAACATAAAATGAAAATATGTATAGAATATTATCTGAATCTGGACTATCACCTCAACTAAGAGGGGGTGACAACAACACAATCATGTTGTATAGCCAATTGGATCAAATCAAGTGTGTTGAGAAGGCACTTGCAAAATGGAGAACTATGTCTGGGATGATATTTTTTGTGGGACTGGTGCCCATTTTTTATTTTTTACTTCAGTAAGAGATGAATGTTGGGTAAGGGGTGTAGGTATTTTGAGGTCAGATAAGTAAGGTAGGTAAAGAAACCAATGAATACAGACAAAACAAACAAGAAAAGACACAGGGATGGTGAGGGGCACAACAGGTTAGGGGACAGCATGATTGGGGATAGGGAGGGGACATTGGATGCCCATGCCCATCAAACATGGGGACAGTGACACTCCACTCCTAGCACTCAGAACTGTCATCACTGTTTACTTACTCTGCTGACTGTTGGAGTACTTTACATCTTCATTTCCATGCCATAATAGAGATCATCCTCCCCTTCCTGTCTATGTATGCACCAATGGTGGTGTGCACGACCCTATGCACCAAGCCTGGCATCTCATTGAGGGTGACAAAATTCCTGCCTCTGCCACTAGTCCCAGAGGGTACAACTTCACCATCTGCTGAGGTAATTCTAACTGATATTGAGGACCTAGGTAGTGCAGGGGCAGCAGAGGCACTACTGTCAGGTTAGGTCCCAGATGTGCTGGGTGTTGGTGCAAGTACCAGTGGAGTGGGGGCAGGTGGAACCACAGTGGATGGACTGCCTCCCTGTATTGTAAAACATTTTCTGTGTTGTCAGAAATTGATGGCATCAAAATGTTGCGACCACACATATAAAAATAAAAAAGAGATAATGGATGGGCTTTGAGAAAAAAAAAGAGATAAATAAATTGTACCATCATACGTGACATATAATGAATTCTTACAATATAAATAATTTACTTCTACTTTTACATTTAAGTATACTTCTTAACAACTGCAAACTGTAACTGATTGCTCAAAGTAATCCTTGCAATGTGCATATATTACACATATGATTGGTGAAATAAAACAGATTAAGTTAACAGCATTTCATTCATGCCACTTCTGCTGAAATTATTATGTAATATTTTTAAATTATTTTTCTATATATATGTTACTTGTAGTTTATGAACCCACAACATCTGACTACAGTATTAAAATTGACTCCTGCAGTTGGCTTGTATTGCAGATAGAAGCATGTATGCTTAATTTTACAGTTAGGATATGCATGCTTAATTTGCTACAACTGTACAGAAAAGCAATACTTTAGATAAAATAATAGTTATGATGTACTGCATACATAACCCTTGCTTCCCTCAGTCTTTCTAAATGCTCAGCATGGGCTTCCCTGTTCATCATAATCTCCTGATTGGCTATGGAATAAAAAGAAGAGAACAAGAGAAGGGCATAATGCATAACAGTCTTGAATGTATGCTGTCTATTTATTTTAAATTAGTGTTATCTGTATACTTACACAACTGCGGGAAGTCAGTTGGTTGAGTGTATCCTTCTTGTGCCTTTTGAGGTCATTAAAATGGTGCCTGCATTGTTCTCCCGTATGTGAAATGACAGTTGCACTGGAGACAGCCTTGACCAGACTATTCCATATATCTGCATTAAAGGATTAAACTGTTATTTTCCATGAATTGACTTTCACAAATACACAGCCTTATTAACTGTCATTACACGGTGGTGGTGCTGCGGTAGCGTTGTCGCCTCACAGTAAGATGCTGTCTGGTTCAATTCTCAGCTAGAGCGTCTTTCTGCGTGGAAAAATGCATGAATAGGCGTACCTTCGTTGAAGGTTGTGCGTCAGGGCTGGTAACTCGGCACGTAAAAATCAGCTACCAATCATTAGCGGACTGGAGTTCCACTGTGGCGACCCCTAACTGGGAAAAGCCGAAATACTCAACAACAACAACAACAAGTGTTATTGCTAAAACTGGTTACCTTACAGTCTTCTATTTTATTCCATGGCAATGTAAAGTACTATATTGCACTATATTGTCAATGACAGAGGTGTAATGCTTCTAAGATGGCCCATAGACACCACCATGGAAGTGCTGGGAACAGTGAGAGGTACCTACCAATTGTATACAGTTTACTTTTGTGTTGGATATGTGTACACATTTTGTGAAAATTTTGTGGAAAACATTCATAACAGGTGAATTATGTGTTATTCCTTGGATTATACAAACTGTCATTTTCCTATTGTTTTGGGGGTGGGATAGCCGAGTACTATTTGTGTGTTTCTACACCACAAGTTGTGTTTCATGAGTTTTGGTCTTGCAATTGTGCATTTCCATGTGTGTATGGGGAAAATTGTATGTAATCAGTGGCATGTTGTACCATAGCATTCAGGAATTGATGTAGGATCCTGGATGCTGATGCCTGTGACACTGGCAATGGAAAGTTGTCAAACACGGTGGAGTTGCATACCTGCCATGGTGAAATGCAGAAAAACATATTTACCAATGACCTATCATATTATCACATGTTGCAAACTATGAGGCATTCATACTTGAATGTGTATGACCAATGGTAGATGTGTATTAGAGGGTAATAAATTAGGATCAATGTAGAAATTGGATAAATAAACACATATCTAAGTAGTCTTTCAAAAGTGCAGGTGTAAGTCAAGCAACTTCACAGATGAGCAAATGCGGGTGTAACAATGACAGAAAACTGCTTTAGAGGGCAAAACTGAACCTACAACCATGCGTGTGTTAAAGGCAAACTACCAAGTCCCAAATAGAAATATTACAGAAAAGCAACAAAATGTCATTTCTGTATACAAGTAGACATACACAACCCAAACATATAATGAAATGAATATATGTTACACATATACGTCATGTCAAAAGCAACATACAGGTAGAGATGTGCATGTACAACTGCCAGTGGCCTCAATGGAAAGTGCAAGAAATCAAGGTCAATACAATGACATGTAAGAATATTTACAAAAATATAACACTACAGCTAAAAAATATTTCCGGTTGTGCACATGGATGCCAACAAATGAGACTGATTAACACACAAGTGTAATAAGAACAAGAATGTACTGCAAGCAGTAGCCAATGTGGCCATACCTTTGGCACATGTTTGCCATGTCAATAAACTGATACAAGGCAATGGTCAATAACTGTAACAAAGGCAAACATATCTGCAAAATATAATATGACAATATGAAGGTGGAAGGTAGGTGGACTACCGAGATCCACATCAGGGAAAAGCAGGACAAGGTAAGCTGACATACTGCAATTGCATGTATACAGCACACAGTGTGCTGTAGAAGCCAAACCAAAATATATTCCACTAAATGGAAAATGCATGTCACATGGGCAGAATGATTGCTGATGTCCACAGAACTGGCCATATATAAATCGCACATACACAATAATATGCAATCATGTAACATCAGGATGCATATGTAAGCTAAAATCTTCGAGCACATACACATATACTGTCATGCAAATGTTGAATAAACAAACGCAGGTGTATGTCACACATCCTGATCATTACTAAGCAGAGGACACAACTGTGAGTATCATTAAAACACATCAGTGGTAAATCACTGTATGTAAACATGATTAAGGTACAACTGTGAGTCAATATGGATTCGATGATATTCAGTCACATGTACAATCAGTTAACGTGTGGAAGGTATGAACTTATGTGAATAAATAATGGAAGTGGAAATTTAAGATACAGTAAACACAGCATAGTGTATTGTTAAAGAATAAATTATCTGTAATGCTGTGTATAGATTAATGTTTCATTGCTGTTTGATGCAGTCAGAAAAGGAGGACTGTACATAGACATGACATACATGTATAAGATCCAACATGACAATAGTACTGTCAATGCGTGGCACGCAACACTACACAATACCAGTGGGACATCAAGACAACTGTCATCCAAAACACATGGGGAATGCACACACATACATATGGACATACATAATTCCAAGCCATAGCACAGTGTTGCTGCTGGACTATGGAAACATATGCCTTCTGTCATTTGCCTCAGTAAAACACATGTTTGCAGACTACATCTTGCAGCACTAGCTGCAGGTTAACTGCCACGATACATGGGCAGTTGAATGTAGCAGGAATGTGTAATGTGTTAATGTGTCATGCACACACTGAAACAGAAGTAAATGTCACACAATAATAACACATAAACATGACAGCTACATGGTGTGCATGCACAAGAGTGCATATATAGTTCAGTCAATTATATGGCAATCAGCATGTTGGCAGCATAACAAAAGTGGAGCACACAGACAACTCTTATGGACTAGAAGGAATAAGCTGATGGGGCTGAGCCTCACAAATGACCTCATGAGTTATCTCTCTGAAGGAATTGCATATAAGCCATGCCATATCTGGAAGAATGTCCCTATCATGTCTCTCATCTGTGTTGAGAACACATCAGTCACGACCTCCCAGATCTCCTTTCAATAATCATCTCTATTACAGTCCTGGTGTCATGTCCTCAGTTGTGCAGGCATGATGGCTCAGGCAGGTCCACTTTCCTAATCATTGTCATCATTGTTATCATCACTGTCATCATCATAAGACTCTGGTAGTGGCCTGACATGCACTCATCATCCTCTGAGGAGAATGTCCATGGGTTCAATGGTCTGTCAAGGTGAATTGCATAACACAACAGAAATGAAAAGCAAATGTCTACCAGACAGAACATTCTCATAAAGGTCATAGCTAAACTTAATATGAAAAATTATGAAAATTTACACAGGGACTGGCACACATACACATTATGGACAGATATACCTTATAAATACCTGCCATTCAAGCTCCTATTCATAAACAGGACATCATTATTCTATTGTGAAAACCTGTATAGACATAGAGACAACCATCCATCTCATTAGCATTGTACAAATGTATGAATGTTGAAATCTAGAGACTGTATTGTCTGCATGTCGATTCATATGAACAGTTACCAACTGTCATTGTTAAAATGAGGAGAAAGTGATATGACAATATTGGGGAAAATAGGTAAGTCATATGACAAATATCTGAGCCAAGTAGCATGAGAATTGGCTGAACACACATCACTATTATTACATACAACAGCAACAAATAGTTTATATATTCAATCACCACAACTTGTGACATATGATAATGTAATACGTGTTGCAATAACAGTATTTTATACGAACAGCTCTATGCATTATCTACCTAAAATTAGTGCCAATCACTTGCTTGTAAAATGAAAACATCCTGATGATGCTCACTGAATATGAACCGTTGCAAAGAAAAGTCTGTCTGTGCAAGTGTCAGTAAACCTAGGCTATAACTGTTTTTTAACAAAAACACCCAAGGTGTTATAGGCAGATGCACTACTGATGTTGAATTGAAGGGCATGCCACACAGTCTACAAAAAGTACAGGAAACACTGACACAGCAGACCCCCATTCAATCCATGTATAGGCACAACAGATCAACCACTGAAAAACACAGGCACACATACAAGCATGCCACATCATTCATAATATGCAACAATCGAAGCACTAAGACTTGTAAGCCAGCCATCCACCTGAAAATATGACAGATACACCAACCCAGCTGTTATTTAGGTTGTGGGCTACAATTCAAAAACTGTGTGCTGAAATAATGGATTAAAAAAACATGATAGTTCAATGTTTCTGGATTTCAATCACAGTTATAAGCACAGCTACATTGTACTAATTTCACTTACCTTACTGATTCATGATGGTTATTCCAGCATTCCAAGTAATACACATGTTAATGTTAAAATATATGCCTGTAACAAAGATCAGATGTATTTCAGTTCATAAAACAGAAAAAAAGTAATCAACATATCTCTCTCCCTCAGGTGCTCCTCAATCCTGTGCATCTGCTTGCTGCATGGAGCACAGTTCTTGGTCCAATCTTCATCACCTGAAAAAAGGAGAAAGTATGAATGATGTATTCTTCAAATGACAGTTGTATACATTACTCACAACTATTTCTAGACAATTTATTCCTGAAGACTATTAGGCAATCATCATACACATTTTAAGTTTACATACAGGTTACAACATATTTGAATACAGATTAGAGAATATGAGATTCATACTTGCAACTATGATGTGCACCTAAAGTCTAACTATAGCAACTATCTGCCTAGCTGATCCATCTTGACTGAAAGCTTATGTTAGGAAGGCAGTGATAACACTTGGTTTTATGACATCACCTGGATGGGGTTGGTCTACTGGATCCTGGCTTTGGATTTCAAAGTATGAACATGTGCTGGTCATGTAAGTAAGGGGATTAAAAAACTTCATTTATGTCAAGACTGTGTTCAGAAACATTAATAGTAATGGAAATCATTCATTCATCATACAGTGTGACAGTGTCATGCATCATGGAGTTTCTGTGAACAGAACCATAAAAGTTGCTATACACAGTAAAGTATGTGTGAGGACCATGATATTCCTTGGCAAAGTGCATATCACTAAGGAAATACATACATCCTCCCTGTTCAGAATTTCAGTTGCAAGTCTGTCCATACCATTCCCTCAAAAGATGAGAATTAGGATGTTCTTAAATTGAATATATAAGCTCTGTGGCACATGTGATAAGTACATAGCACTATAGTACACATAACTAGATAGGTAGGGGTTCTAATCTCAGCACTAGCAACTGTGTGTGTGTGTGTGTGTGTGTGTGTGTGTGTGTGTGTGTGTGTGTGTGTGTGTGTGTGTGTGTGTGTGTGTGTTTGTAGGTTAAAGTATTAGACGTCAGCCATGGTATGTGTGATAAGTACTGTGATCTGTAATGTATAACACTAGATAGATAAGGGTTCTAATCTCACTTCAGGCCACTTGGTGTGTATATGTCTGTACAGTGTGAATGTGATCACCTCAGTAACTTAGAAAGAGATAGGGATTTGCAGCATTTTGTTAGGCCTACAAGGGCCTCTATGTCAATAGCATAGTATCATCCTATGTAATAATTAATTATATAACAGAACATGATAGCATAGCACTTTTACAAATTATACAATGTTAAAAAAAGCATTGGTCAGACATATAAGAGTCTGTAGCAAGTTTTACTGACTCTGCTGTTAGAAAAACTGATGTCAACAGCCTCTTGATATACACGAAAATATTAGGGTTCAACCAAACACCCTAATAATGGGCAATTTCAACTACCCCAACATTAACTGGGAAAACTACACATGTACCAACTCCCTCACTCAACACTTTCTGGAATTCATAAATTCCAATGCCCTGAGTCAACTTATCCATACACCCACCAGGGGCAACAATATGCTAGACCTAGTCATTACCAACATGAGTTCCACACCTGAAGTGAACTCTTCATTGGTCAGATCTGACAATAAGCTAATCACACTAAATATCAACATCCTGTCTCCACCCACCATTAAGGAAAACATGGTAAAAAATTTCTCCAAAGCCAACTTCATGCTTCTTAAAACAGAAGTGGCGAACTTCATGACACCCATGCAGATGGACAATACAGTTACAACTGCTGAATCCTACACAAATGCACTCTATAAGCACTTACATGAGTGCATGGATCGTGCTATCCCAAACAGAACCAAGAAGCTATCCGCAAAAAAAAAGGAAGCCGATCTGTAGGTTCCCTGCCATAAACAAACTCTACAACAGAAGGAAGAAACTGTTCCAAAGAGAGTAAAATCCCATGAGTGGAGGAGCTCCCTGGTCAGCCTCAATAAGAAGCTGAGATTCCTTATAAGATCCTCCAAAGCTAGCTACAAAAACAAAATTGCCACTGATTCTAAGGGAAACTAAAAATCATTCTATAGCTATGTCAAGAATCTCAGTGGAAACCCCCAGGTCTGCTCTGAGTTACAGCACAACAGCACGAAAATTACAGAACCAACTAATACTGCCAACATCCTGGCAAACAGGTTCAGTGCTAATGTTACCCCCCTCTCACCCACTAAAGGGCCCATATCTATACAGGAAGAATACAGAGTCCTTGTAATTACATCTATGCAGGTAAATGGTGCACTCTCTAAAACCAAAAACACAGCATCCATGGGATCAGACAACATCCCAAGCTGTGTTTTACATGAACTTCAAAATGAACTGGCTTCCCGCCTAAGCACCATGTTCAATCATATTCTCACATCAGGCTTTGTGCCCACTGAATGGTGCACAGCAACAGTTATCACACTCCACAAAGGGGGAGCCACCACTAATCCTGGGAACTATCACCCTATTAGCCTGACGAGCCTGGTCTGCAAGGCCATGGAACGAATCATAATGGAACTCTTAAATAAAGACATTGGTACCCTCCAAACTCTGGACTCCACCCAGTTCAGGATTGTGAAAGGCAGATCATGCCTTCTGAACCTGACCAACTACTTTGAGGCAGTCACCAAAGCCATAGACGAGGGTAAGGTGGTTCACACAGCCTATCTTGACCTCGCCAGGACTTTTGACACCATCCCCATTCTAGAATTATAGCTAAAGACACTAAACTAGGTATAAATCTCTACATCAGCAAACAACCAAGCAAAGATGAATGTACACAAACCAACACGGAGACTGGAAAGGCTGCAACACTTTATTCTGGCACCTCGGCTAAAACGCCTTCAAAGGAATAAATGCAATACTGCTAGTTGCACCTTATATAGTATAAAAAAATCAATTAGTGTAATTATCCAACACCTTAATTGACCCAAGAAATTTAAAGAGACAATATCCACACATCCTATGAGAAATACAAACTTTTGACACCAAGTTCAATACATATGCATTAAATAACAATTCTGATGCGAAACATCTCATACTGCATATGATCATACACCCAGAAGAAGTTACTTTAAATTACAAATTTTGAATAAAAATTATTAAGTTAAATAGTAAGATTAACTTCTAAATTCATGCCCCTAGGTTTTAAAGTGCTAAATTTCAGAATGAATCTGCTTTCCAATTTTAATAAACTCTGTAGGAAACTGCCATTATAGTGAAACTCAGGTTTGGCCAGAGCACAGAAGAATAGAGAATCAGAATTACCATTATGAACTAAATTAAAATGTTGGGAAACTGGGCTGTCATTTCTAACATTGCGAATATCACCTAGATGTTCTAAAATGCGAATTTTTAACTGCCGTTTAGTCTGACCAATATAGAATTTTGGTGGAACACAATCACATCCAATCAAATACACTACTCCACATGATCTACAATTAAAAAAATTATGTGCAGTGTATTTGACCCCATTGATAAGACTATCTGATAAATTCCTTGCCTTCGAACACACTTTACAAGTTCCACAATTGAACATACCAAAAGGTAAATTGTTGATGTTAACGGAACTGCCACGCATTGTGGCTTTATGTTTTAAGATTTCCTTAAGGTTGGCATATCTGCCATAAGAGAAGGAAACATGTTCCGGAAACATGTGGCCAATCTCTTCATTGTTGAAAACAATGGGCCACAAAAAATCAACAATATTCTTTAATCTCACAGAAAAAGTGGAATACTTAGTAACAAAAAACAGTTTGTCCTTGTCTACACAGGCAACCACTTCATTTCTAGATTTTGCTACATAAGCTTTACCACAATTATAGCCTTTTCTGTTTGAATTAAGTAATCTGTCTAAACTCTTACTGATTAAACTCTCAGAATATCCCCTCACTGAAAGCCTTTTTCGTACGTTTTCAAATTCCAAATCCCAACTACTACGCTCAGAAGTATGTTCACTAATACGTTTAAATTCCCCAAAGGGAAGTGCTTCAATTAGGTGGACCGGATGAGCACTAGGTTTGTGTACATAAATCTCTACATCATAAGATGGGTTGCCTACTGGCTCACTGACAGAACCCACACTGTAAAAGCTGCAGACTCCAAATCTGACTTCAAACCAGTGACAAGTAGAGTACCAAAGGGTTCAGTCCTGGGATCTCTCCTGTTTGGTATCTACTTCTCTGAAGTACAGGCTAACACGGAAGGTCTCTGGCTAATGAAGTTCCCAGATGGCTGTAAATTAGGAGCCATAGTCAAGTCCTCAAATGATGTGGACATCCTACAGATGGGCCTCACTGAGACAGATTCCTGGTGTCAGAGCCATGGCCTCAAGCTCAATGCCAAAAAGTGCATTGTCATCCCCTTTTGTAAAAACTCTGTACCAATGAACTACCACATAAACAGCAGTCTACTTAATGCCGAATGGGTGATAAGAGACCTTGGGACCCAGGTGGACAGTAGTCTCTACTCTGATAATCACATCACCACAGTAGTCAGGAAACCTTCTATGTGGCACACAAAAGGGTTCTCATCCAGGAAAAAAGAGGTCATTGTTTCCCTCTACTTGACACTCATTACACCCATTATAAATACAATGCCCATTTTGGAATGCATCTCACAAGACATCTGCAGCAGCTGTAAAGGCCAGAGAAGTACCTCACAAAGAGGATTACTGGCCTCAAACAGATGCCCTACATTGACCATCTCAAACTACTCTAGTTTTACTCTGTAGCATACCGCCTACTCCGAGGAGATCTCTGCCTAACATATAAGACTATGTTAAACCCAGAGCTGTTGGACATGCTACACCTAAAGAAATCCCAATCCCTCTGAGCTACACTCTCTAGGGATCTAAACCTTGTCACCACAACAAACAGGACATGCTGGAGGGATATATTCCTGTCCCAGAGACTTCCTATACTCTGGATCAAGCTACCCATCTATGTCAAGCAAAGTTCCTCATTAGCACTCTTCAAAAAAAATCTTGATGAGTGGATGGGAAATAGGAAATACACCTTAGGGATCACTTCTGTGGCTCTGCTCAACAGGGGCACAGGAAATTAACTTTCTTGGATGACATAAGCCAGGGAACCTTGTTGGCTAGGCTTACTTAGGCCCTTGGGCTGATAGCCTAGTACCTACCTATGAACCTATGATTATGAATATGTTGTAGGAATTCGACAAATTACTGAGTTATTCTCAACCATGGACAAAATATACGATAAAATCAATAAGTGTAATATGTTTCTATAAAGGAATGCTATTGGTGAATTAAACTAAGATAATAATTTCAGATATGTTTTCCTTATGTGGATTAGAACCCACATCATGTTAAAATATCAGCATGTTGGTCTATTTCCTTATAGGAAAAGCTAACACCTAGCAGACATTCTCATTAAACAAATAAGTACTTTTTTACTAATCCAGCTGTTCAAAAGATGATGTTAGCAGAGCATTACAGATTATGGTCAAAGTTGCAGGGATTTAATGACCATCTCTGTTATTCATAACCATGCACTACATAAACTTTAATATAATAAGTGGAATATGCTTCTCTAAAGAAATGCCATGGGTGAAATAAATCAAGATAAAATGTAAGATTTGTTTCCTCTATGTGAATTGGAACCAAGATGTAGGGATATTGGCAGGTCTCCTTACAGGCCATGCTAATAGGCATCAGGTACTTGCCTACAATAAACAGGTCCTACATATGTTTATTTGAATTCCTGTGGAGAATGCATGAATATGGAAACTGTAAACACTTATTGGACATTTTATTGTAAAGAAATAACAGCTATCAACAAATAACTGAAAGCATATATGTAAGTAGCTGGACAGGCATTAGTTTTGGCTTAAATAAACATGACTGTATTAAGCATGAATTAAAGCAGTTATGTATGAGTTTTTATTCTGATGTATAACACTGAAGTAGGTGATATTGTGGTACTATACTGGAAAACTACACTGTGCAAGTCATTCATGACCTAAGCACTTTTGGTGTCAATGATGCATGAGGATAGTGGTTGGGTGAAATGATGTCATTATATGTTGTAAATCATATGCACATTTACAAAGGTCATAATTAGGTATAGTATAAATATCATGAAAGACATGAACAATATGGAAATTGAACAAACACTTATAAGGACAGCAATTACCATGTCCAATTAATTATATTCTTGAGCTAATTGTCACAACAGGTAGTTAATTGTTACAAAAAAACATATTTTTCTATTTATATGTGTGTGTGTGTGTGTGTGTGTGTGTGTGTGTGTGTGTGTGTGTGTGTGTGTGTGTGTGTGTGTGTGTGTGTGTATGAGACACTGATATATCTCTAATTGCTGTAGGAATGCTCAGGTATATGTAGGATAGTCAATATTACTGTAGGGATCTACAGGTTGTCTCTGCATCTCTGTGACCCTCTGTTGAAGCTCCTCAGTGTCCTTCTGATGCAGGTCATTATAGCTGTGGCAAACCTGCACTCCAGTGTGGTTGATCCCTTCTTTCATGCTCCCTCTCAATCCAGTTCCCTACATCTATCATTATGAAGTTCCTTGGTCTGACTGTCATCTGATGCTCCACTCCAGTGTACATGGTCCGCATCTGGCTGGTCTCCTCCTTGGTCCAGTTGGGAGCACAGACACATGTCAGCCTCCTCAAAGTAGCCATCATAATCCTTCAATGGCAAATGCCTGAAAATTAAAAAAAACCAGAGAAATGCTCATTCAGGTCTCAGTCAGTTTGTAGCTAGCAATGGTCTGATCTGTAAATGTATCAAAATCTTTATTTGAAAGTGGTGCTGATGTCATCTTATCAGATCATTGACAGAGAATGGTAACATTCCACACATGCTACTGTTTATTGATACCTATTGGGTGTTTGCTCAGAACACCCGGGTGTTACAGTGCATGCAGCCAATTTACATGGAGGTGTGCAAATAGGATTCCAAAACCTAGAATTTTAATGAACCTCATTAATTGTGTATGGTGCTAATGGTACTTAAAGGTATGAGCACATTAGATGCAGTTTCCTTCTGTGATTTGAAGTGAGAAGTGCATTGGCAATTGGTAGCATTTCTCTTTTGGAGATTATTACATCTGTTAAAGTCAGTTATTCTCAAAGGTACCTGTATAAATAAATTTTTACTCAAATTTTGAGCTTTAACAGAACTTGTAAGTTACTGGATTGATGTTTGATTGACCTTTATGCACACAGGTGTTGCTATTTTAATTAAATGATTTCATTCCCATATGGAGTTGTATAGACAGAATTACACTGCAAATGTGAACTGTATGTAACGGCAGATTTATAGATCATCTACAGTTCTTACTGGTGACTCATTGCACTTTATGGTGCAACTACAGAAACCTATGGATTCCAATACTATCCATATGTAGTACGTTATGTTGATATTACAGATATTTCTTAATTCATGTATCCTAACAAAATTGTTAAACAATGTGCTGCTGCTGTTATGGATATTTCTTCAATGATGCATCTTAATTAAGCTGTTATCACTACTGGATCAATATACAAAGGATCCAGCTGCCTAAGGATACTGAGGTTTTCTGATACTTTCTGTATGTTGTTCAATTGTTTGTGTAGTATTTTAAGGGGAATGCATGCAGACTCCTATGGCATGATGCCGTTGTCTTTGAAACTCCAATCAACATATATACAGTATGAGGGTTTCTATTCCCATACACAAACTCTAAAGATATTATGAGTTATGTCGATTTTACAAATGCTATATATGCTAGCATTGTTGTTACTTTTTGTATATCATGTTAGCATTTGTGACAGACAGTGTTATACAGACCTTTGCATTGCACAGGAATGCATACTGTGTGTGCTGACATATGCTGTAGGCAAAATTATCTGCATAAATGGACTCACACTGGAATATGATTGTATGCATATCCCTGTCTTTCAGATGGCCATCCATCAAATGGGTGACATGTTCTCCCCACAGGAAAATGAAATCTTATTTGATGCTCTCCAACAACATACCTGCAGACTGTTGTTCATACATGAACCTTCATACAACCAACAGATTAAGACAATATGAGAGACTGAGGGAAGCAACTGATGGTGGACCACCATTGACCTCCCAGTGACATCGCAATATTTCTGGTCTCAATGCATACTGTGAGGGGGGGTGAAACATGCCTGGGGGTGGGATTGAAGCTGGAGTTCCAGGATGAACATGTATGTGTTTCTTTCCCTGACATGTCTGGGTATAAAGACAATCACTGCATATTGCTGTAGCATGCATTTTCATGTATTGTCATTTTTGATTTATAGCAGCAGATTTGAGCAATGCACATAGATCCACACAGGGTGACAATGATGAACATAAGTCTAATGACATGCATTCATGCAAATGAAGTACAGACACCACAGTCCAACCAACATGTGTAATGTTGTTTAAATTAATATTCACAGGTCCATGTAATGTTGCTTGAATTAATATTCACAGGTCCATCTACTTGTGGACAACACCAGAAAATGGCAGGTGAGTGTCACCATACTGTTACTACTGACCACTACCTGTTATTGCCTCAGTCTCATTTTATGGCACTGCACTGTCATATTGTTATTTACTTAACATTGTACAGAAGAGATGCATCTAGTGGGGGTCCAAGCCATGCAGTTTCAAGTTCAGACAGACCAAGTACATTACTGCGAAGGTTTCATAGTTTGCATCAGTATGTAGCACATATGTGATACATGACATTTATGTCAATAATTTTCAACATAGGCTCATCTGGCATACAGGTGCAATGTCCATCATTAATTAATGATTATTTACAGCACCTGTTACTGTGTTGTATATGAGATGTTGTCAGTAATGCTTTTTCTGCATACATAACTGTGTTGCCTTTCTCTTTAGTTTCCCACTGCAGGATCCACAGTGCAACCCAGAACCCGGTATGCTATTAACGTGTTTCATATGTGTCATTGCTGTTAATCCTGTTGTTGTCCTCCAATAATACTGTGTCCTTCTTCCCATTCCTTGGACAGTCTACATCAATCTCATCAAGTGTAAATATAAGTGGTATGTATATGTCAAACCTTTGATATGTTTAAACTGTGTTCACATGGTTAATAGTGGCAATGATATGATCACTAATGCTGTTTTTTCCCTTCAATAGTTGATGTCCATCCCTCTTCAACAGCACCGTCTTCTCATAAAGAGTTGTCAGTTGTATGTTTTTATGTATTCCTCTGACTTGTCATGTATGTTGGCTTTGTAAGATAATTCTGTACTCCATATATGTAGATTCTGTGAAACAGACATATAGCAGACCTCATGTAAAGTCATTATTTGTAACATTGCCGTGAGATATATGTCATATGTCTTTGATGCTATCCATCATATGATGTAAGCGCATTTTCCTGACCTGTGTCTTTATATTTTGTAGGGTTGGATGATTAGTTGTACAGTGTCATTAGCCATGACTAAAGTTAATAACCACAGTCATCTGCTGTGGGCAATGAAAACACATGTGGTCAGAATGGATATTTTTGTGAGGGTTATCCTTAGTTCACATCCTAGTTGTGCTCCTGTACCTAGTAGTAGTCCCTCATGTTTTTTACCTTGCTGGACTGCAGCCCTCAGCCCACTTTCCTTCCATATGGGCAGAATTATGGACACTTACAAAGGTGTTGTTGCCATAGTGTTTGTTATGCTGGCATCTGCTGTACACACAACTGGCAGTTGGTGGATGGCCTGCCTTTTCTGTTTATGTATTGGTCTGCTTAAGGATTTAATAGTGTCTTAATAGATATGTGTGCGCATTCCATTGGACCACATACATATGGAAGTTTGTGATGCTGTAAAACTGGCGCATTGCAGTTCTCCACTGCATGGAGCAGATGGAAAGTATCCACATTGCTGCACATTGCCTGCAGGAATTTTGCCAGGATATAGCTGTCAGCTGTCTGTAAAACTCCCACAGCATCCCCCATATGTCTCTGGAATGTCCCGGATGCAAGTATACCCAGACTGAGACACATATTTGTTTCAAAGGGGATGGAGTTTCCTCGCAGAGTCTGCACAGACATGTGTGGGGAATACATGCTGCAGACGGCCTGCACAAGTTGAATGTCTAGATGGTACATATTGATTATTTGTGGTCCAACAGCTGGTTTGCTTGCAGCCTTGCTCTGACTCTAGCTGGCTGCCTTCTAGTGTGCACAGCAGTAGGCTCATTTATGGCTTGTATCACTGTAGGAAGGTTATAGTTCATTAACTGCAAGTTCCAACATTATGCATTTTTTTGCTACAGAATTTGGCAGACTCTGTAGTATTAACTTTTATTCCTTGTGGTTTGTAAAGCATATACCCAGGATTTCAGAAACAGCATCTTTGTGGCACTTTGTAGTATATAAGTTGTGTTTTGTGTGCATGATGTGTTTTGGAATCAGACAGGCATGTGCAGAATCCATAATTATTGGAAAAAAATGCCAGGAAAGACGAACCATTAAACAACTACAGCTTTTAATAACTTTTAAACACACAAGATTAAAACATTTTTCGTCCTACTAGGTAGTGGGACTTCTTCAGAATATCATCACTCCACTAAATTCAAACTCTATATAAACTTTGTATAAACTTAAACAAACCAAAAAGACGCACCAATGATGCTAGCAATTTAAAGCTATATACTTTCAAAATTCATGCCTTGAACGATGCTTTAATGATACATCATAAAAAATACATCATAAAAATACTTTCATTAACTTTAATTGAATAAAAAATATATTTTATAGTCATGATATAAATAATATAGTAATGATAATAAATAAAAACAATATAAAAATACATAAAAATATATGTAATATTATACAGGAAATAATATGCATCTGCTGATCTAATAACAGCTTCTTTTTTGAAAAATATATGATTATATGTGTGTATAAGATTATATTATTATGTTTTGTATTCATGAAGCATGTTCATCTTCCAATAGATGTCTATATGAACACAATACTAAAATTTATTTTGAATTATTAATTATTATACTATATACATGAAAGTTAGACTTAACTGCTTCCTTCAATTTACCACTACATGACAACCATGAATAAAAATCTAATATTCACACATATATTGATTAATTTATAAACAATGCACATTTGATTATATGAATGAATAAAGCATATTATAAATGAATAAGTAACCTATTTAAATCATATCCACTTTTGTATGTATAAATATAGTTACATTTATGTATATTCCTATTACCCAATAAATGCACCATGATCATTCATCTCTCTAAACTCTTTAATTTTAGTAAGCACATTATCGAACATTTGTCATTAATTCCTGGATACATATATGCGTTCAACCTTATTTGCCATAATAATTCTGTTTTATCTAATAAAAAACTAGTGGGAATGAATTTTTTATCATGTGTATATACATAAATATAAGTATAACTATATTTATAAATACAAAAGTGGGTAAGATTTAAATAGGTTATTTATTCATTTATAATATTCTTTATTTATTCATTCATATAATCAAATGTGCATTATTTATAAATTAATCAATATATGTGTGAATATTAGTTTTTTTATTCATGGTTGCCATGTAGTGGTAAATTGAAGGTAGCAGTTAAGTCTAACTTTCATGTATATAGCATTTCTTGTATAATATTACATATATTTTTATATATTTTTATATATTTTTATGTATTTTTATATTGTTTTTATTTATTATCATTACTATATTATTTATATCATGACTATAATATATATTTTTTATTCAATTAAAGTTAATGAAAGTATTTTTTATGATGTATTTTTTATCATTAAAGCATTGTTCAAGGCATGAATTTTGAAAGTATATAGCTTTAAATTGCTAGCATCATTAGTGCTTCTTTTTGGCGCCAAGTTTATACAAAGTTTATATAGAGTTTGAATTTAGTGGAGTGCTGATATTCTGAAGAAGTCCCACTACCTAGTAGGATGAAAAAGTTTTAATCTTGTGCGTTTAAAAGTTATTAAAAGTGGTAGTTGTTTCATGTTTCCTGGCATTTTTTTAATAGTTTGTGTTTGGCTTAAGTGTAATTTGCAGTTTGGTTACACCATGGCAGATAAGTCATTCGAAACAACACCCGGTATTTTAAGAGATGACTCAAGAGATGGAACTAATGAAGGGAATGTGATATGTAAGCTCACAATGCTCATCGAGTTATTGTCTCAAAAAGTTGAGACAATGAGTGAAAGATTAGACAACGCAGCATCTATGCAGTGAGTGCAGCAGGACCAGATGGTTGTTACCCAAACAAATGCAGCAAATTCAACGGAGTCTAGGCAGTCGGTACAACAGAACTGAAGGGTTAATACTGATGAGCTACAATCTGGCTAAATGATGGGGTCAGGAACAACGGGACAGATGCAAATACCACATATGGAAGCAGGTACTGTTTTAAATAATCCATTACAGCAAACTAATGTGTGGAATTGTGAGCCGCAGCAATTAATGACTATAAGAGCTGTAATTAACAGTAATAGCCAAGAAAAATTTGTTATGATACCGGCAGCTTCAGCTTCAAGTACATGTGGTTATAATGCGGTCAATCAAATAAATTTGAGAGAAGCAACACAGATGCCCAATTTAAAAGATTGGCTCACATCACCAATAGGTTTGTTCAGAACTAATCAAACTATAAATGATTTAAATGTTTTAGAGAGCAACAATATTTCACTATCGAATTTATTAAATGAACTGGATGCAAATATGCTAAAACACAAAAAAATTAAACCTGGAAATAGAATATTTTCAGGAGTGTTTAAGAGCAGAAATTGTGCCAAAAGGTCTGAGAAGTTGGTGTTACCCCACGGGGTTAATCCCAGGATCTGAATTTCATAAAGATTTAGTTAAATTATTCAATCAGCAAGGTTTTCATTTAATGCAGACCATGATAAAACATTATACTATGATAATAAAAGAACTAGAAGAAAAGATAGAGACATTGGATACAATAATCGAACAGCATGGTGACTTTATAAGATATAAATATGAATATACTCAATGTTTTCAAAGCATAGAACAGCATATAGAGAAAATGAGAAAAATTAAAATTAAAAAATTGGAAAGAGATAGGGCACAGTATGAGAAAGGTTCAGCGTACCCATCACCCCCACCTGCTCAAGTATGGCTTAATAAACAATTAGACTCTTGGGATAGTTTCATAAGTGATAAAAATGAAGATACATCAAGGACAAATAATAATAATAATAATAACAACATTCCTACATTACATTCTCCCATACAACAACAACAGGGGGATGCTGAGATGGAAGATAATCAAGTGAGGGGAAGTGAACGTTTAAGAGGTCATAACAATAATAATGACTCCAGATAAATAGAGGGTAATAATGGAACAGCCAACATGAAGAACAATCAGGGTTTTCCGAGACATACAAGGAAAAAACAATGGAACAGGAAGAGAAACCAGAACAACAGGAGATGATCAATGAAAATGATCAAGACAATGGACCTGAAATTATAAAAAATAAGAGAAAGGACTTTACAGTTTATAATTTTTCTTCTTTTCAGGTCACACAATGTTTAGTGGATACACTTTCAAAAGGTTTAACTTTTGTTCCATCATGTTGGATGAACTTGGCAGAAACCATTTGCGATCTCAAACTTTTTGCCAGAAATTTGAATTTAAAATTTTTATTAGGTGAACAACAAAATGTTAATAATGAGTTTAGAGTCGCAAGTTGTTTTAATCCACCATTACATAATTCACTTTTTATTTTTGAAAAAATATGTGAATTAGATTTGAGAGAATTGAGTAAAAATAGTTCAAAATTTATTGACAATTTAAACAAGGAGGAAAGGGATAGTCTTGACTGTTTATTAAAGGCTGATATAAGAATAATGAATCCAGATAAAGGTGGGGGTTTGGTTTTTATGGATGTGCCAGACTATGCACAGCATATTAGAGATATTTTAAGAACAGATGTATATCAAATAGCATCTCTCAATGAATATAATAAGGCTAATCAATTTATAAAAAGCCTATTAAATGAGTTATTCATTGAAGCAAGAATATACATACATATATTCAATTATCTAATGGTGATGGCACCAAAAGCACCATGCATGTTTGGAGTGCCCAGAATCCACGAAAACCTTCAAAACCCTCCATTTAGACCAATAGTAGATGGAAGAAATTCATTAACATATGTGTGTGCCAAATTTATAGATTCCATTCTCAAGAAATATGTAATAAAAGAAGAATGGATCATAAAAGATTCTTGGACATTTTTGGAAAGATTAAACACGTTTACATATAAAAAAATATATAATTTTTTTGACAACAGATGTTAAAGAATTATATACGAGCATTCCACATAATGAAGGTATAGAATGGGTCACCACAAGAATGCGCCAAAAACATGCTCTGGAATCTGAAATTTCCTTAGTACAAGAAATTTTGGACATAATACTTTCTTATAATTTCATTCTTTTTGAAAATCAGTATTATGTCCAAAAGAAAGGGGTAGCAATGGGATCACCATGTGGTTCAAGTTATGCAAATTTGGTGATGTCATATTGAAAAAGTACATATATATTTCCTAATACCCTTTTTCAATATGTAGTAAGGTTTTATATGAGATTTATTGATGATATTTTTGTGATAATGGAAGGTACAACACAAACAGCTGAAAATTTGGTAATGATGTTAAGCCAATCTAGTGAATTTTTGAATTTCATATATACATTTAATACTACATCTATATCATATTTAGATATACAGTTGATAAAAAATACACAACAAAAACAATATGAAGCTTGGGTATATAGGAAACCCATGTATTCAAACAAATTTTTGCACTTCTCTAGTGCTCACCCATTGTTTCAGAAATTCTCAGTGCTGAAAGGCTAATTGGTTCGAGCAGCAAGAATGATAACAATGGATGAGAAATTTCAGGAAGAATGCTCTAGATTAAAACAAATGTTTTTGAATAAAGCATATCTACTTGATTTCATAGAAGAAATAACTTCTGAAGTGACATCAAAGAGAATGAGTGGGTTATATATACCTATATTAAAAAGCAAAGCTGGTGTAGGATTACATCAAAATAGTATAGGAAATATTGAAGTAAGTAACCAAAGTTTGTCAACTTTAGTTAATAAGGAATTTAATTTGGCATGTATATTGAATTTTTGTTTTAACTATGTACTTATAAAAGAAATAATAATTAAAAATTGGTCTTTGTTGAAAGATGATACCAGTTTAGGGTCAACATTCAATTTTATACCAAAAATTGTATAGAGGAAAGCAAATAGTTTCAAACAAATTTTTCAGAAGCAAAAATTTCTGTTTATTAGGAGTCCAGGCATGATGCAATGTGGAAACTGCTCCTATTGTTACATAATGGACATAGGGAGTAATATTGACATCACTGGATATAAAATCAATATTAAGGAAAAGTTTAATTGTAACACAAAAGGAGTGGTTTACATAGCTAAATGTCAAGCATGCCCATCTTTTTATGTGGGCAAAATGGATCGTAGACTTAGAGAAAGGGTGTCTGAGCATTTGAGAAATATAAGTCAGAAAAAAGAAGAGAATGCGTTAGCAAGACACATAAAATTGTATCCTGAACATAAGTTTAAATTTAAAATAATCCAACAAGTAAATCAAGATACAAGAGGGGGACCCACTAGTTTATTATTAGAGAAAACAGAATTATTATGGCAAATAAGGTTGAACGCATATAAGTATCCAGGACTTAATGACAAATGTTCGATAATGTGCTTACTAAAATTAAAGAGTTTAGAGAGATGAATGATCATGGTGCATTTATAGGGTAATAGGAATTAATTTTTTTATCATGTGTATATACATAAATATAACTATATTTATACATACAAAAGTGGATATGATTTAAATAGGTTATTTATTCATTTATAATATTCTTTATTTATTCATTCATATAATCAAATATGCATTATTTATAAATTTATCACTATATGTGTGAACATTAGTTTTTTATTCATGGTTGTCATGTAGTGGTAAATTGAAGGAAGCAGTTAAGTGTAACTTTCATGTATATAGTATAATAATTAATAATTTAAAATAAATTTTAGTATCGTGTTCATATATACATCTATTGGAAGATGAACATGCTTCATGAATACAAAACATAATAATATAATCTTATACACACATATAATCATATATTTTTCAAAAAAGAAGCTGCTATTAGATCAGCAGATGCATCGCATTTCCTGTATAATATTACATATATTTTATATATTTTTATGTATTTTTATATTGTTTTTATTTATTATCATTACTATATTATTTATATCGTGACTATAATATATATTTTTTATTCAATTAAAGTTAATGAAAGTATTTTTTATGATGTATTTTTTATGATGTATCATTAAAGCATCGTTCAAGGCATGAATTCTGAAAGTATATAGCTTTAAGTTGCTAGCATCATTAGTGCGTCTTTTTCTCGCCAAGTTTATACAAAGTTTATATAGAGTTTGAATTTAGTGGAGTGCTGATATTCTGAAGAAGTCTCACTACCTAGTATGACGAAAAACATTTTAATCTTGTGCTTTTAAAAGTTATTAAAAGCGGTAGTTGTTTCATGTCTCAGCTTTCCTGACGTTTTTTCGATAGTTTTTGTTTGGCTTAAGTAGAATCCATAATTATCCTGTGCTGAATAGCTAAGTACTCAGACTGCCTTCAGTCTGTTTTCTGACATTGTGTCCACAGCTGGTTAACTGAAGTCTTCCTTTGGCGTGCTGCACTGCCCAAAAATAGCTCCCCCAAACTTTATGGAATCTGGCCCATTACCTTTTTGCAAAATTCTTTTTCACATGGGGTGATAGCTTTCACTGGGAAGTGTATAGTCTGAAAAGTAAGCTTCCTAAACACTAGACCAGAATTTAAAATGATTATCCAATTCAGTATTCACATCTATTCATTTATTTATTTTACATTTGTTAACGGGTAGAGTCCGGCTGAGCAAGTAGCTCGTTTTCAGTGGAGACCCAGAGAAATAAACTCCATAACAATAGTATAAAAAGATTACAAAATTTTTTAAAAGATTTGCAAACAGTATGCAAAACATTTGACAGTTGCCAACAATCACAATTTGCAAAAAGGTGAATATAAAACAGAAAACATTGCATGAAACTCATTAGATATATAACTAAAAATCATTGTGGTATTTTCATTTGGTAGAAGTAAGACAAGAAGATAGAAGAATAGAAAACATTTGATCAAAGGCATAAGAATCTAGAGTATTACAAGAGCATAGCAGTTGTTGAGTAAGGTATTCCTTTAGGAGTTTTTTGAAGGTATGACGATCTGTGTTTTTTAAGATATTCTGGGGTAATAGGTTCCACTATTGGCTACTTTGAAGGAGAAGAGAGAGTCATTGAAGTAATTATGGGACTTTGTAACCTTGAGTATAAGTTTATTGGATGATCTATGGGTCTTGGGGTTGGTATTTAGTTGCACTAGGTTGGACAGTGCAGGGCATTTTTCAGGTTTGTGGATAATACAGTGGGCAGTGGTGAGCTGATTGAACAATAACAGACTGGGAAATTCAAGCCAGTGTAATTTTTGAAGAGCAAGGCAACAATGGGTTCTGTTGGGTATATTAGCAACAACTGTTGCTATTTTGATATAGCAGGAATCAAGTAGATGTAAATCAGACTTGTGCTGGTTAGTGAAAATTTGAGAACAGTAGGGAAGAGTAGATAGAAGGTGGGATCTGGCTGTGGTTAGTCTGGCATTTTGAGTAAGGTAAGGTTTGGCCCTATATAGAGCACCATGTTTGATGTGGACTTTCTTTATTGTTAGTGATATAGGTTTACTGAATGTTAGGTTGTTGTCTGTCATGACACCAAGTAGTTTTCTTTGGTTAACTAGTTCTATTATAGTGCCATTAGTGGAGTAGATGGATAGAGGAGGTGGCTTTGCTTTGGATTTCCTGTTAGAGAAGATCATTACTTTTGTTTGGGTTTAGGATGAGTTGAAGTTCATTTAGGTAATTTTCAATATCTAGAAATGACTTTTACAGTTTATCTTGGAGTTCTTGGGGTGTGGGATCAGAGCAAATAAGAATAGTGTCATCAGCATATTGAATAATAGAAGAAGATTTAGTGGCAGTGTTTAGACTATTTGTGAATATAATAAAAAGGAGATGGCCAAGGATGGAACCCTGAGAAACCCCAACAGAGAATGGGAGGAGTGTGGAGAGTTTATTATCCCATTTAGTTACCTGTTGTCAGTAAGTAAAATAGTTAAAGAACCAGCTGAGAGCTGTAGAGTTGAGGTTGAAGGAGGCTAGAGTGTTGAGTAGTAGTTTGTGGGATACCATATCAAAAGCTTTGGACATATCAAGGAATATAGTAGAGACTAGTTGTCCATTGTTTTTGTGGAGGTTGATGTAGTTAGTGAAACCTATGAGGGCTGTGGAAATACTGTGTTTTGGATGGAAGCCATGCTGTGAACTAGATAAGAGATTATTTCTAGTGAGGTGGTCTAGGAGCTACTTATGGATACATTTCTCTAAGATTTTGGGTAGGGGTGAGAGAATGGCAATGGGCTGATAATTAGAGAGATCTTTAGATGGGCTTCCCCTGTGGAGGGGGATGATATGGGATATTTTCCATAGTATGGGGAGATATTGATCTGAGATGGAATGATTGATTAGGATAGATATGGGATAGGCAATGGAACTTGCAGCAGTTTTTAAGAAGTCATTAGGGAGTTGGTCAGCTGCTAGATAGGTAGGTTTTAGTTTTTGGTAGGAGTTTTTTGATATAAGAGGTTTGTATGTGTTTAAAAGAGAAGTTGTTGGGTTTAGAGTTAGTAGAGGTAGGCACTGTAAGGGGTTGGTTAGATTTGTTGTTGTTTAGAAATGAGGTGATAGTTGTGATGAAATGAAAGTTAAATTGGGATGCTATACATTAAGTACTATTTGTTGTAGATGGTGCAGGGGTAGAGTTTTTGCCAGGGCTGAGGAGATAGTTAATGTTTTGCCAAAATGTTTGTGGTTATTTATGTGTTTTTGCTGACAAGCTAGAAAATAAGATATTTGTCAGATAATATTTGCTTATTATTTAGATTTCTTAGTTGTTTCTAAGAGATGAGGTTTTCTGAGGTTTTGGAGGTTTGATAAGCAGTCCAGGCTATATCCCTTTGTTTAATAAGAGATTTAGCATCTTTGGTTATCCAAGGTAGGTTTTTGGCTTTGGAGCAAATTTTTCTTGCTGGAGCGAGGTTACTAAGGATGTTGAGGAAGGTATCATTAAAATATTGTACAGCTTGGTCTAGGTGGAGTGATTTTAGAGGTGACCAGTTGCAGTTTTGAAGTAGGGAATTTAAGATGGTAGGGGAACAATTTATTTTGTTGCTTATGTATTTAAAAATGACATTACAAGGGGAGTGAATGCATTTCCTTAGAAGAAAGGTAGGGGAGTGATCACTGAGAGAATCAGAAAGGCACCCAGCCTGGTGGGCAAAGTTGGGCTTACTGGTTAGTAGCCAGTCTAAAATAATATATCTAATATATATAAAATCTAAAAAATGTATGTGGTCCTCTTCTCATTCACTGAGTCTACTAGACATGTCTTAGCCTCCCCCATGTTAACTGCAGCTAAATAGAAGGAATGGTGAAAAGACTGAGGTCCTAGAACAGCATCTTACTGCTACCAGGAGTGTTTTTTGCTTGTTATCTAACTTCCTTGGCCCATTTCATACCCATGACGTCTGGATTTAGATGTGCAATGGTGCATGCTAGTCTATCATCCTGACTCCAGTATAACTCAACCAATGCCTATGCCTTCCTTTAGACAACTGCACCCAGCACATCTTCATCTTCCACTAGAAATCTAATGTGAGATGAACCAGAGCACATGCCCTGTCCCTAGAGTGGACATGCCCATTCTCCCTTCCCAGTGCCTTAGACTCAAGATCTTCTATTCAAACCCAGGTCATCTGGGCCACAGTCAGGCCTTTTCCCTCTGTGCTACAGAGCTAGCTAGTGTTAACAAGTAAATCATTTCCTACTGATCACTAATAATATTAAAAATATGATGCAGCTCTTGCTCCCACTGTTACATCAGCAATCTGTTGAAAAAAATATCTTAATAAATAATGTTTAAGATTATTTCCAATAAACTATAAACAGTATGTACTTCTTTATTGAGCAGTTTTGTTCTATTTTATAGTAAACTCCTAGTCATCTCTAAACTCTATTTTTGCATTACATAAGTGTATGGGGAAATTACTTCTATTACAGGCCTTATTAAATCACCCAGCAGTGCACTTCTCTTTAATCAATCCAATTTATTCAAAAAGTCAGTATTACATATGATATTGGACTGTTACTTCATTACTATTTGACGTAATACTTTGCCCATGTATGCAGCATTCATACCTTTCAACTGAACAGATTTTCGCAGAATGTCCAGATTTTTGCCTCATATTTTTAGTGCATTTTTCATAAAATTGTGTTTTTCTGGCAAATTACTGGAACATCATTAAGAATTGAAGTTAGCAAATAATGACAGGCATTTGAGTTTTAGACTTTGTACCCTTCAGAAAATTCATGGCAATGCAAAATCTGTTACTCTATCAATGTTCTAAGTTTGTAAGATATTTAAAATTTTCCCCTAGTTTTAGGACTTTGACCCACTTTTATTTATGGTATTGTCCAGATTTCTTGTTCTAAGAGGTTGAGAGGTATGTGGAGCCTGAGGTCCAGAGTTTGAAACTGCTGCACTCACAATTGATCAAAAGTGTAGTGTAACTTTCTCATGAATTTTGGAGAGCAATCTTGGCATTGCTGACTGCCTGAAAATTGAACATATCAATATACTACCCTGCAATAGTATTTAGTATAATATTATGTCAGTTATTCTGTCCGTATGTTTGCTATATTAATGACTCTTAAGTTCAGTTGTTTGCAGCCTTACTTGGCATTCATCAGTTTAAACAGAGAGTACTAATAACTAACATTTTCCATGATAACCAATCCCCTTACTCCTCAATCTTAATATATCATACATCTATAGCCTTTAATTCACTTAGGTATGTTTCTTTCTTCATTCAAATTAAAAAAAAGGTCTCCTGGCTGGCTTACTAATAATTGCCCAAATGTATCACGTTCACTTTCAAAAGCTGCTAACAAGTAGTGGTAAGCAGAATTGAAACTACTTCTAGCTCAATGTATAACACTTAACATTATGTTTTTACAGTCGTTTCATGCATTAAGAATTGCAAGTTCAAATTATGAAAGTGCAGTTTAAGGTTGACCAATGTTTCTGCATGATCTCCCTACATTGCAGGTGTAAATAAACACTCTCTTTAAAAATGTAAGTAGTTTCTTTCTGAACTGAATAGAACTTTTACTTCAAAAAGTCGGTCTTCATTTAATGTGTGCATATGTAGTTTAGCATCTGTATTTCCTTCATGATAATTTATCTGCAGTATAGTCTGACATTCCCACATCCTTACACACTTGTGTGATACTTTGTGTAATGAAAAAAACATGTTCTAGGCTCTGGTTGTTTGAAATGTTTATTTGGACCTTGATGGCAACAGCTTTGAGGCATATTTACAAATAGTGGTGATCTCCTCACTGTAATGTAAGTAGGATTGCCTTTTTCCAAAAAAATGAACATTTTCATCATCTGAGCCATTATGTGAAACAGCCTCATTAACATTTGTGTTGTTAGTATCCTTAACCAAATTGCGTTTTCTTTTAGATATATCTACTCAGCATTATTCTCCTCATACTCATAATTATTTGTAGTGAATGCAATGACACCTTTTTAGTTTATCCAATAACAATCCATGTTGATGATCAAATTGCGAACATTTTCCTCAACTCCTAATCTTCTCAGTGTCTCAGCTTCATTTTTGAGAAGACCTAGTGGTAATTATCTGGCACTCTTTTGGATATTTAATGTATATTTGATGATTTTAGATTGGATAAAGCCATGATGTTATATAAATATGCAAATGGTACTGAACTAACCAAAATCATTACTCAGTAAGCAACACAAATATTATGTAAAAGGGTATCTTGATTGTACAAAGAAATGTAATATGGTGCCTAATATTGTAAAATCTACCCATATGTCTTTTATTTTTGAAAGGACTAAGGAAAAGTATATTGTATAATGCATCATTAAACATAGTACAAGCATAATATCAGCTTAGGCTATTAGTAGAAAAAACAAATTGAGTTTATCCTTCATATTAACTGCATAAGTGCTTCTACTTTGAAGCATTCTGGTACCTTAGTAAGAGCAATGAAGGGAAGAGCACCCAAAGTTTAATCCTCCTACACATATCAACAATTATACTGATACTGGATTTCCACCTGATGGCACATAGCCACGACGTCTGTGTGTGCCACCAGTTACTGAGATCAGGAATGGGCTCAGATTAGTGTAGGGATGGCTCTGGGAGAGGCTAGGATGATTCAGTTGGCAGCCAGTTTTCTTATCTTAGGGGAAATACTATACATGTATTCACAGATGTAGGATAGGAGACTTGAAGGCAGCCTTCCTGAGGGATGGATGGGTATCACAGAATCCACAAATTAGGGACTCTGGTCAGCTCCAAATACGTGATGATTGATGATGCTGCATCCCATATATCACTATCTGATCTCTCACTCCCTGTGTACTAGAAATATATACTTCAAAGCTGATTCCTTGAGTTGTAGAAGGGCCCACTGAGTGACATGACAATTTTGTGGGTAGCCTGGAAAGGAGCAACTTGAAAATCCATGGTGTGCATGTGAGGGCAGAGGTGGTCTATATGTGCCATGTAGGAGGAAGTATGAAAAAAAGGAAAATAAATTAGACAAACACTGGAATTCTCCATCTCAGTATTATTTCCTAAAAGACAATATTTAAAAATCAGCCTTAAATAGTGTTTTTTTTGTTGTTGTTGTGTCTTTCGGCTTTTCCCTGTTAGGGATCACCACAGTGGAACTCCGGTCTGCTAATGATTGGCAGTAGATTTTTATGTGCTGAGTTGCCAGCCCTGATGCACAACCTTCAACGAAGGTACACCC
Organism: Protopterus annectens; assembly: GCF_019279795.1. Classification (NCBI taxonomy): domain Eukaryota; kingdom Metazoa; phylum Chordata; order Ceratodontiformes; family Protopteridae; genus Protopterus; species Protopterus annectens. The sequence goes on along the minus strand of NC_056731.1, from coordinate 1,428,056,929 downwards.
ATTCACGCATGTCTCCACACAGAAGACGCTCTAGCTGAGAATCGAATAGGACAACGTCTTACTGTGAGGCGACAATGCTACCGCAGCACTACCACTGCAGCGGCTTAGCCTTAAATAGTGTAATTGCAGTAAATCCAAAGAATTTCAATATCTCATTGTTTTGTCTTTTAATACAGACTGGAAACAGTGAGCTTGTTCTCCCTTTTATGTAAAAGAACTACAGGAGATGTTCTCTGGATTTATAGAAACTTTAGAGATAAATATCTCTGCAGCACCTTTGTCTTAGTGACAGAGAAAACCTTGCTTAATCTGACAAGGTTTAAATGGTGCTTTATTAGTGGAACCTCTAGCAACTGCTGGCACATGAACTGGCACATAAAATGAATTGCACTATTTAGAATGGCTTGCCATTTAATATTAAGAACTCAGACAGTATTCATAGATTTAAGAAAGGAAATATCATCACTTTGTGGAACACAAAACATTCAATACGGCAAATGACAGATGTTATAGCTTCAAATGAAAACATCTGGTCTTAAAATACAGATTTGTAGAAAAGCAGAATGAGTGACACAGACAGTTGGTGTTATACCTGTGGTTTAGAAATACTGGTTTGAATTTACCTCACAGTTACACACTAAAGGGATACCAAACAGTGAGGACAATGAGGATAGTACTGAGAGGTTAAACTGGCCAGTAAGTATTGCCATGACAGGATATTATCAGAGGTGGCTGGTGACTGCAAAGCAAGGCTGGGGGAGCTGCAGGAAGCAGTCTAAGGGGTGGGATCAAATGCGATGGAATATGGCTTTATTTCAGCATGTCAATGACCATTATCTGTGGTCAAACAACAGATGGGGTCATTCACTATCACCCGGAGACTGCCTGAGTATGTACCCCCTTATTATAGTTGTTTTACTGACTATATACACCTCAGATGCTTGACTACAATAAGTAAGGCTGGTCTTATGTGGAATTAAGCCCTAGTTAAGGACTATATGGGAATCCTTGCTGCACATTTGTCCTCCCTGCACTTTCCTGCTGCCCTTATCTGCTTTCTCTTCATCCTGGTCCCATAACCATCTTTTTCACATTTTGTCTTACTTTTAACCTACCCCTGCATGCTTTAAACACATCCTAACTGGACAATACTCTATTGTAATTAAGTCTGGAGGATGTAACTGAATTAAGCCAAATGTCTTTAGGCCACTTCTGCCCCCAGAAATCGCATGATTCTAGTTGCAATAAGGTGCATCTTGGAGTTTTTTTTACAACCTTTTGATTTAATGATTGCCTAATAAAATCATGAGAAAGGGAAGAAATGCAGTCTTATTTTTTCAAGGAACAACAAAATGCAGCTAAATCTTAACATTAAAATATAGGACAATAATAACTTTGAAAACAGCCTAGCAAGCAGCAGACTAAGCCAAATTTCTTTTCTTTCTTTCTCTTTTTTTTTTTTTGGTATTTTGGACCTCCTCAGAGCTCAGCACAAGCACAGGCTGGGTTCCTAGCACCCTGGACAAAACAGAAAGATGAAAAGTCCACTATTATTTTAATTTAAAAATAATAGCGGACTTTCCAAATTTAATACAATGTCTTATTTTTTTAGTTGAGGGCTGCAGCCCAGCAGCCAGTACCATGAGCCACACTTGGATATTATAAAACTTCTTGCTCTTATTGCTAATATACATCTATGTTTTAAGCATAGTTGTGCCTACTTGTAACCTTATCCAAAAGTGATACCACTTGAACAGAGCTGCCATGAGATGCAGAAGTTATATAAGCATGTTTTTAATCAGAACAGGATCCATATATTAATTTGAATAAATCCATCTACTATTGAATAGCATAATGTATTAAGAATAAAGCTGCAGAACTTTGGGGTAAAAAGTTTCTGCTTACAGCTAAGGTGACATAATCTTAGGGTTAGCATATTTATAGAGGTGGGGTTGTTGGGGCACTGGGGGGGGGACTTGCACCCTGCAATAATGCTTTTTTATGTTAATGTCAGTATTGCCCATTGTCCCCTTATATTCATTTAATAGTAATGTTATGTGTTACCATGCCTACAGCTGCTATAATCATATTGGCTCATTAGTGAGTCTCATGGAGTAATATTGCATGTGGTTATTTTGGACTATGCTATACACTCTGCTGAGGCTCTGTATCTTATAGCACTAGCACAAAATCTGTAATTAAAGAACTGATGCATATGGATGGTAGGTTAGGATTCAACAGAAAAATCTTGTGGATCAGACAAACTCAGCAATGCACAAAGTCTTGCAGAAACTATGTAAGCTCTTATAGATGTTTGCGTCTTTCGGCTTTTTCCCAGTTAGGGGTTGCCACAGCAGAACTCCGGTCCACTAATGATTGGCAGTAGAGTTTTACTTGCTGTCTTGCCGGGCCTAATGCACAACCTTCGACGAAGGAATGCCCATTCACGCATGTCGCCACACAGAAGACACTCTGAGGATTGAACGGGCAATGTCTAACTGTGAGGTGACAACGCTACCACAGTACCACCACCGCAGTATGTAAGCTCTTATAGATAAAGTATCTAAAACCTTGGTCTGTCACTGCTGGCAAATGACCTAGTGGAGCACACTAATGAGACTCTGAAACATGCTACAGAACATGACAAGATTGGTGAACAACAGGATTTTCTATTATCAATTGTACTCTGCCAATGGGGAAGTAATTTTATTTATTATACTTGATTACTAGCAAAGTCTGACTGGGTAGAAGCCCATTTTCAGCAGAGGCCCGGGGAGAAAAGCTCCAAATTATTATAAAACATTTTAAGAACAATAATTTTACAGTCTTCAAAAATAAAACAAAAAGTTCTGCAGTTTAAATAATTACAATAAGTTAGTGACGAAATAAAAACATTGGTTAAGAATCAATACAAGTTATATGATGATCATTTAATATTTATTTACTTGAAAAGGTTGTTAGAAAATACGATGTTTCTGACTTCTAACACTTCTTAATCTACACAGAAGTGTGGTAGATGCAACTGGTGCTTTGCTATTAACAACAGTCAAGGCACTAGGTTAGGTAACACTACCAACACTTCTATTAGATTCAAGGCAGGGTATTGTACTACTAAACTTGTCATATATATCGCACTATGTTCAGCTTGCCCCGCTTTCTACATTGAGAAGACTGAGAGACAGCTGAACAAAAGAATATGCTATCATTTTTACTCTATTAGAAAGAGAGATGAGAAGAATGCCCTATATAAGCACATAAAACAAGAGGGCTCTGAACACAAATTCACTTTTAGTATTATTGACCTTATTCAAATAGACGCTAGGGGGGGAGACTATAAGAGTTGGCTGTATTATAGAGAAATGTGGTGGCAAATTTTTACTGATGCTGCCTCACCCCCAGGTTTGAATGAATCACTGTCTATTAAACCTCTGCTATACAAAATACGCTAGTGTCAAAGTGTTTATAAATAAGTTGAGTCAGTGCTTTTATAGAAACATATGTTTTTAACAAATATGAATTTCAGAGGAATGTGTGTATTACATTTTATAGGATACATATGTAATTGTTTATTTCTGTTACCTATTCATTTTGGAATGCTTTTGTTTATTGTTTATGCAGAAAGTTTTAGTGGAGTATGTTGCTTTAAAAATTTTGGAGCCAAAACATCTATTTAAGGGCTGCAATTCAGAATGTTTTTTTGTTCTGAGGAAGCCTGTATTGTAACAGGTGAAAGCGCTCAACTGTTATTAAAAGTGGTTTTACTTTATCCTGCTGGTTTGCACGAGTTTGCTTCATTGTTTTCAGTTTCTCAAGCTACATAGTGTGGTGTCAGCGTTCACCTTTTTGCTTGTTTTATTTAATATTTATAGAAATTTTAGGCATTTCGTAGAGAAATTAAAGGTAAGTTAGTCTAATACAAATAGGAGTTGCAATATGAAGTGAAGAAAAAACATGCTTATGGTATATTTAGAGAGAAAGCCACAGAAGAGAATTTGATAGATGTAAGGAAGCAAGTAAAGAAGTGTGAGTAAGGAGGTATAAGGAGTGGGAAGGTACTTGTTCACATTTAGGAATATAGTTTATCCTGGTTTTGAGCAAGAATATAGCCAGATATTAGCTAGGAAGTCTTTCAGAGTGGTTTTGAAAGAAGGGTGGGAGGGTACTGACCTGATGGATCAGGATGGTAAGGAGTTCCAGGCTTTAGCAACCTTGCATGAGTACAGAGGATGCCCAGCAGATTTGATAGGTTTGTAGACAGGAGTTTTTGGTCACTGGATCACAATAACTGGATGGGAACATAGTTGATTGAATGTTTTTAGTGCTGGACAGGCAGATGGATGCAGGATAATTTTATAGGTAGTAAGAAGTTGTGTGTATGTTACTTGATGAGGCAGTTCTAACCAATTTAGGCATTTTTGTGCTATGCAGCGATGGGTTCTTAAAGGGGTATTTGCTGAAAATTTAGCAGCTTTGTTATAGCATTGCTGAAGTTTTAATTTTTATGAAACCTGGAGGGTAGTAAGTATGGAAGTGCCATAAAAAAGTGTGGGGGATGAGATATGTAGTGGCAAGAGTAGTTTTAGTTGTGTCAGTGAGAAAGTTTTTGGCTCTGTAAAGCATCCCTAGTTTTTGATAAATTTTTCTTATACAATTTTGCATATGCAGGTCGAATGTAAGCTTATCATCCACTGTCATCCCTAATAATTTGAGAAGTGACTACAGTGGTGGTATTATCAAGAGAGAGGACTTTCATTTTTTTTTTTTTTTTTTTATGAGAGAGGGATTTTGGCGGGGGGGGGGTGGCTGTTTGGTCTTTTTTGGGTTGAGCATGAGTTTTGAGTTATGAAGCCATGCTTCATTGGCTGTTAAAGCTTCCTGACCAATTTTTAGGAGGTATACCATATTGTCAAATGTGCATATGAGAATGGAATCATCTGTGTATTATATTAGGGTGGCCTGTTGTATGGATGTACAGAGGGCATTAGTGAAAATGTTAAAGAGGATGTGACCAAGGATACAACCTTATGATACACCAGTGGTGACAGGGAGGTAAGGAGAGAGCATGGAGTGTCATTTTACTGACTGATACCTAATGGACAGATAACTTTTGAAGCACAGAAGGGCGGGCTGAGGGAAAAACTTAGTGAGGACATTTAAAGTAGAAGTTTGCATGACAAACTATATCAAAAGCTTTAGAGAAGTCTAGAAATAAAAATAAACAAGTTTCTATTATTTCTAATTTTATTGATAGCATCTATATAAGTTAGATAGACTGTGCTAGTACTATGGGAAGGACAGAAGCCATGTTCTGTAGGGGATAGGAGTTCTTCCTGCAGGAGATACTCTAGCAATTGTTTCTGAATACATTCTTCAAGTATCTTTGTGAGGGGAGATAAGATTGTTATAGGTCTAAAGTTATTAATGTCTTTTGAATTTCTTTCTTTTCCATAGAGGGATAATGTGTGATTTTTGTTCAGAGAGAGAGAGGGAACATGGGATTCCTGGACTGACCTACTTATAAGGATTGAGACAGGATAGTCAATGCTATTGGCTGCTAGTTTCAGTTACTCACTTGGAAAGTCATCAGCTGAAGAAGAGCACAGTTTGTTTGTTTAAGAGTAGTTTTATACAGAATGTTGGCACAGATTTGAAGGTGAAAGTGGATGTGGTGATATGTGGCTGTTGGGAGGGTTGGGATTAAATGTCGAGGAATCCCTGGTTAGAGATGCTATACTATATCTAAATAGCACTTGAACTCGAGTACTGAGTTATCAGGAGATGGGTTTGGGTTAAATGTTTGGCGGGGTGTAATATTTCTTTAATGAATGTCCAACAGTTTTTAGGGTTGCGTTTAGTATTATTCTGCAAGTTATTATAGAATAATTTTTTTTGTCTTTATTTACTTTTTAATACCATTGTGAAGAATTCTGAAGTTTTCAAGATATTGTGGCATTTTATATTGTTGCCATTATTTACATGATTTTTCTCTATCCTATATATGCATTCTACTCTTTTTGGATAGACAAATTGCATTATTTGTTTTCAGTCTGTTCCTTCTAGGAGGTGAAAGACTATTTAGGATATTAAGACAAATTGTATTTAATTCATTTACAGCATTGTCTAAGGGAAGGACTTTTAGGAAGCTCCAGTTAATAGATGGTAGTGTAGTGATGAACATCTCTGGGTTAAACTTGGAAAGGCTGCATGTTGTTTTACAAATATCCTGTTTAACTGGATGTGTGAGATGTGTGATCATATGGATTGGGAGATGATCACTAACAGAGTCTGGCATTGTACCTGTAGTGGTGTATTTATTAGGGTCTGATACTAGGATCCAGTCTAATAGCAAATTTCATGTCTTGCTATAATGTGCGGGGCTATTATTTATAGGTTCATAGGTTCATACTAGGCTATCTGCCCAAGGGCATTTACAAGCCTAGCCCATAGTTATGTGGCTTTCGCCACCCCTTTAGTTTGAATAAAAACTATGCCTATCATTTTGCTGTGCCTCTGTCAAGCAGTGACACTGAAGTAATCCCTGGGGTATATCTGCGATCTCCCATCCATTGGTCAAGATTCCTCTTGAACAAGGCCAGCGAGGTGCTCTGCCTCACATGTACCGGGATTTTGTTCCACAGCATAGGGAGTCTCTGGGTGATGAATCTGTCCCTCTAGCACGTTCTATTTATAACCGTGTCAAGGTTTAAGTCTCCCGCCCTTGTGATTCTGAGGGGTCTAGATTTTTTGAGGTGAAGCATATTCATCAAATCTGGGTCTGACATGGCCTTATATGTCAGGCACAGGTCACCTCTGAGCAAGCGGTATGAGACTGAATAGAGCTGGAGTTCTTTCAGTCGGGCAGCATAAGACATATTTTTGAGACCCTTTATCCTTTTGGTGAGGAACTTTTGGGGCCTTTCAAGCTGCAGCAGGTGTCTGGTCAGATACATTCCGAACGGGGCATTGTACTCAATCATAGGTCTAATGAGTTGTGTGAAATCACATAAGCTCATGACAGATGTAGGGGAGTTAGAGCTATTGTCCAACCAATTGACATTCACATCACCTAGTAGGATTTTTTGTTGTGGAAACATTATGGATGTTCAATGTAGGATATGTTCTAATATAGCTATATTGTTTGCCAGGAGGGATGCAAAGGACAGTAATGCATATTTGGTTACAATTGTTTATTTTGAGGAAAGCAATAAGAAACTCTGCTGAACTAAATTTTGGCATTGGTTTGCTGTAAGTGGAAGTGTGGAAGGTGTTGGGAAATATTAAAGCAATTCTAGTATTATAGCCAGGATGTATAACTTCATAGTGGTTTATGTTGGGTGTAAGCCACGTTTCAGTTATAGCAAGACTGTCAGGCTTATGTTGGGGAATCCAGGCATATAGTTCACCAGTTTTATGTCTTATGCTTCTTAGATTTATTGCAGCAACAATTAGATCACCAGGGTTGGGGACTGGCTTTTGTTAGGTTAGAGAAGGGTTATATTATAGGATAGTATAAGACTAGCCTCCACTGTGGGCCATTTTAATCCTAGCCAATTTCTCGCAAAGGTAAGAACCAACACCTGCACTTTGTGTCTGTGAGATATGGAGATATACACCTTAATCATTATTCTATTCCCCAACCCTATTGCAAGCACAATCACAAGGACTTTGAAGTAAGAAAAACAGTACAATTTTATAGGATAGATCTTGTAGCAGAGATCCAGGACAGGATAATGACTGTCATTTAAATATTATAGTAATATTTAACAGATGTGTAAGAAGTGGAAGGATGCACATATCTGTAGTCTTAGTTGCATTGCATGTGTGTTCCAACCCATGGTCAAAGTGTTTGTTTTGGTCCCATATACAAAGAAAGTATGTTTGGCATTCAGTGTAAGAGTGTATGATATTGCTGTAAGGTTAGAATAAGTAAACCATGAACGTCAACAGCAAGGGGGAGAAAGATGGAACATTTATATTGTGTAAATATAATTTTTACATTCTATAATGACTGTGAAATCTGCCTTGCAACACAAAAATCAGATACTGAAAAGAATATTGGGAAAGAGCAAGAGGCAAGTGTGACAAAAGCTTTATCAAAACAGCTGCAGTATGCTTATTACTTTTTTAAATCATCAATGCCTTTAACACTGTGATGAGTAAAGTGTTAGCCTTCACAATACTTGCAGCTATATAAAATTTACTAGGCATATCTTAGAGAAAGGAATTGAAATGTGTTAAAAATGCGTATACTGAAAAGATAAAACAGTAGTTATGCTTGCATATTTTCACATCTATATTTTACTGAAGTGAAAATAATTCTTTTGATTTCATCAAACATTTTTTCTGATGCAAAAGAAAAGCAGTTATTTTTTCCTTTTTCTTTCTTTCTTTCTTTCTTTCCTTCTCTTTCTTTCTTTTTCTTTCTTATTTTCTATTGAAAAAAGTGCTAGTATCCTTAATTTTGAAATGGATATAACATGTTCTATTTGAGTTCATCAAGCATTTTATCTAATGCTAAAGAAAAAAAAAGTTACATTTGATTTCTCTTTTTTTTCTTTCTTTTCCTTTGAAAAAGTGGCAGTATCCTTACTTCTGAAATTAATATAATGTTTATTTTAGACTAATTCATAACATTTATACAATGCTTTGCCAATACTCATTCTCAGGCTGCAAGTCTTTTCTCAATCAGGTCTGGACCAGTTAGTTCTGGGTCAGTTTGAGGGTACCCGTCCAGCTTTGTTACATTATGATAAACATGTTCTACAGTATACATTCAATTTTACAGTAATAATGATTACAAACTGCAGTTTCACATACAATACCATCAACAAGCGTATGGTGCATCTTCAAGTTGTATTGCCTGGGTAGGGGTTAAAGTAACAACAGCTGGATTCAAGACAACACTACTTATGTTCTTCTCTCTAGTATTATGAGACTTATCATTAAGATTTAGGAACAGCTATATCAAGTACATCACATATCTTGGAAATTGGATGTCCCCAGTAACACAGATTTAAACAATGTATACCAAATTCAGGCAAATTTAATTTCTAAAAACAATTTTGGTATGTGTTGGCTATCCTTATTCATAGGCTCATAGGATCATAGGAAGTTACTAGGCTATTGGCCCTGAGGCCCTTACAAGCCTAGGCAAAAATTTAGCCCATGTTCCAACCGGTCAGGACTCTATGCCACTGTCCAGCAGGGGCACAGACGGAATCCCAGGAGTGTATTTTCTGTTCCCCATCCAGTTATCCACGTAGCACTTAAAAAGGTTTAATGAGGTACTCTGCTTTAAGTGGAGAGGGAGTCTATTCCACAAAATGGGGAGTCTCTGGGACAGAAATCTGTCCTGCCAACAAGTCCTATTGATGTCACAGACCAGGTTAGGTCATGCGTGTGGGTTAATCGAGTAGAGCTTGACTTGCAGATATGCAGCAATCCCATCAGGGTGGGGCCTGAAATTGCTTTGTTTGCCAGACAGAGGACACATCTGAGGAGTGTGTAAGAGACTAAGTAGAGTGACAGGGCTTTTATCCTATCTGTGTAGGGTAGATGTTTGAGGGCCTGGATTCTCCGGGTGAGGAACCTCTGTGGTCTCTCAAGCTGCTGCATGTGCTTTGCAAAGTTCATGCCGAAAGGAGCATTCTACTCAATAATGGGTCTTATAAGGGAAGAATATGGAGATGTTGTGACCCCCTTGTTCCTGGATGAGATACCCTTACTAATGAGCTGGGCCATGTAGAAAGCTTTCTATACAACGGAGGCAATATGGTGGTCAAAAGTCAGTTTGCTATCAACCTGGGTGCCCAAGTCCCTCACAACTGATTGTGTGCTTAGTACCTTATTATCAATGTGATAATTTGTGGGGACATCACTCTCCCCAAAAGGAATGATGATGCATTTTTTGGCATTCAGTTTGAGGCCATGTCTCTGGCACCAGTCGTTTGGGTGAGACCCTCTTGGAGGATATCCACATCACTAGGGGAATTGATGACAGCACCCAGCTTGCAGTCATCTGCAAACTTGGTCAGCTATAGTCCAGTAGATTTAGCCTGCACCTCTGAGAAGTATATCACAAACAGCAGAGCCCCCAAGACTAATCCCTGGGGTACACCACTTGTTATGGGTCTACTACTTGAGGTGGCTTCTCCTATTTTGACTAGGTGGGTTCTATCAGTAATTCAGTTTGCTACCCATCTGGTAACATATGGTTTGATGCAAAGTTGAGAGAATTTATCTATTATACCTGAGTGGGGAATAGTATCAAAGGCTTTGGCCAGGTCAAGATAGGCAGTGTGCACCATCTTCCCCTCATCTATTGCCTTGGTGACTGTCTCAAAGAAGTCAACCAAATTTAACAGGCATGACCTCCCCTTGACAAAATCAAACTGTGTGTGATCAAGTCTGGAGATTGCCAATGTCCTTGTTAAAGAAGCCCATAATAATCCGCTCCATGCCCTTGCTGATCAGGCTAGTTAGGCTGATAGGTCTATAATTTCCTGGATCAGTGGGCGCGCCACCTATGTACAAAGGGATGACAGTAGCTGTCCTCCACTTGGCTGGGACGAAGCCAGTACTCAGGTTTTGATTGAATAGGGTGCCTAATGGTGCTGCAAATTCCTGCCAGATGCAGCCTGGGTTGTTATTGAGTCCCATGGAGGCTGTATTTTTTGCCTTTGAGAGGGCAGTGATGACTTCCTCCCAAGAGATGGGGGGAGGGGGGCAGGTACTGGGGATGTCCTGTTTTACTAATGGAAAGGCAGAGGAGTGAAGTTTTCACTGAACCTGTCTGCCAGCAGGTTGGCTATATGTACAGCATTTGTGTATGCGGTGTCCTTGACCACCAGTTCTGAGCAGATCTGAGTGCTTCCCTTGAGATTACGGACATATGTGAAGAAGTTTTTATGATTGTCTTTAGTAGATGTGGCCAGTTTGGACTCGAAGTTTGCTTTGGAGGATTTCACTAGGGCTCTTATTTGCTTGTTCAGGCTAGGAAGAGATTGCTTCCAATTAGGCACCTGCTCCTTCTTGGTCCTGGACAGAATTTTTTTTCCTTTTATTATAGAGTTTATTTATTGTAGATATCCACCAGACAGGTTTACTCTTCCTTGAGGAGGAGGAGGATATCATCTTGTCTGGTATTCCTGATTCCATGCAACTATATAAATGTTCATATAGTAATTTGATATAGGTTTGGACATATGTGCCAGTTCCTATAGAGGGGGCTGTGAAGCTGTTTATATCTTCCCTCAGGAGGTTGTAATCAGCTTTGGAAAAGTTTTTTTGTTTGACCTTAGTCGGGGGGAGGGGGAGCAGGGGAGGTGGTGATTTTGAAAGTGACTGCTTTGTGGTCGGATCTTACCAGGGATGATGACACTGTAGGGATGCTGCAGTGGTTACTCATGTTGGTTAATACCAAGTCCAAGATATTTAAACCTCTTGTGGGGGTGTCATCCAACTGGTCCAAGGCACTTGCATTGACGAAATCAAGGAATCTCTGGGCATTTGTGTTTTGGCATGAGTATTTCTTCCAATCTATGGTTGGACAGTTAAAACTGCCCAGGTTCAGGGTAAAGGGTTGAATCTTGATAGATTCAAAGAGGTCCAGATAGGTGAAGTGGGCATCTTGAGTCAGAGCTGGAGCCCTATAACTAGCTATGATTTGAATAGGTGTCTTGTCAATTGTTAACTGTACCTGGAGTGTTTCCTGTGCATCATACTGTTTGCCTAGCCTAGAGGTATGCATGTATTTTATATATACTGCAACTCCACCTCCTTTTGTTTTACTGACCACGGTTTAGGGTCTGAAAGAATGATAGGATGGGTAACCTGGTATGGCTGGGGTGCTCTCCGCAGCTTTGAACCAGGTTTCTGTGACTGCGCAAATGTCAGCTTCTTACAGGGTTAAGAATGCTTGCAATAAGTGCAGTTTCATGTTTAGACTCCTAGCATTTAGCAGCATGACCTTTAATTTATGTTTTTAGATTTTATTTGGAATATTGATTTACCATTGCAAAAAGGCCCATTGGTGTTAGAGAAGGGTTATATTATAGGATAGTACTAGACTAGCCTCCCCTGTGGGCCATTTTAATCCTAGCCAATTTCTCGCAAAGGTGAGAACCAACACCTGCACTTTGTGTCTGTGAGATATGGAGATATACACCTTAATCATTATTCTATTCCCCAACTCTATTGCAAGCACAATCACAAGGACTTTGAAGTAAGAAAAACAGTACCATTTTATAGGATAGATCTTGTAGCAGAGATCCAGGACAGGATAACGACTGTCATTTAAATATTATAGTAATATTTAACAGATGTGTAAGAAGTGGAAGGATGCACATATCTGTAGTCTTAGTTGCATTGCATGAGTGTTCCAACCCATGGTCAAAGTGTTTGTTTTGGTCCCATATACAAAGAAAGTATGTTTGGCATTCAGTGTAAGAGTGTATGATATTGCTGTAAGGTTAGAATAAGTAAACCATGAACGTCAACAGCAAGGGGGAGAAAGATGGAACATTTATATTGTGTAAATATAATTTTTACATTCTATAATGACTGTGAAATCTGCCTTGCAACACAAAAATCAGATACTGAAAAGAATATTGGGAAGGAGCAAGAGGCAAGTGTGACAAAAGCTTTATCAAAACAGCTGCAGTATGCTTATTACTTTTTTAAATCATCAATGCCTTTAACACTGTGATGAGTAAAGTGTTAGCCTTCACAATACTTGTAGCTATGTAAAATTTACTACGCATATCTTAGAGAAAGGAATTGAAATGTGTTAAAAATGCGTATATTGAAAAGCTAAAACAGTAGTTATGCTTGCATATTTTCACATCGATATTTTACTGAAGTGAAAATAATGTCTTTTGATTTCATCAAACATTTTTTCTGATGCAAAAGAAAAGCAGTTATTTTTTTCCTTTTTCTTTCTTCTTTCTTTCTTTCTTTCCTTCTCTTTCTTTCTTTTTCTTTCTTATTTTCTATTGAAAAAAGTGCTAGTATCCTTAATTTTGAAATGGATATAACATGTTCTATTTGAGTTCATCAAGCATTTTATCTAATGCTAAAGAAAAAAAAAGTTACATTTGATTTCTCTTTTTTTTTTTCTTTCTTTTCCTTTGAAAAAGTGGCAGTATCCTTACTTTTGAAATTAATATAATGTTTATTTTAGACTAATTCATAACATTTATACAATGCTTTGCCAATACTCATTCTCAGGCTGCATGTCTTTTCTCAATCAGGTCTGGACCAGTTAGTTCTGGGTCAAGTTTGAGGGTACCTGTCCAGCTTTGTTACATTATGATACACATGTTCTACAGTATACATTCAATTTTACAATAATAATGATTACAAGCTGCAGTTTCACATACAATACCATCAACAAACGTATGGTGCATCTCCGAGTTCTATTGCCTGGGTAGGGGTTAAAGTAACAACAGCTGGATTCAAGACAACACTACTTATGTTCTTCTCTCTAGTATTATGAGACTTATCATTAAGATTTAGGAACAGCTATATCAAGTACATCGCATATCTTGGAAATTGGATGTCCCCAGTAACACAGATTTAAACAATGTATACCAAATTCAGGCAAATTTAATTTCTAAAAAAAATTTTGGTATGTGTTGGCTATCCTTATTCATAGGCTCATAGGATCATAGGAAGTTACTAGGCTATTGTACCTGAGGCCCTTACAAGCCTAGGCCAAAATTTAGCCCATGTTCCAACAGGTCAGGACTCTATGCCACTGTCCAGCAGGGACACAGGCAGAATCCCAGGAGTGTATTTTCTGTTCCCCATCCAGTTACCCACGTAGCACATAAAAAGGTTTAATGAGGTACTCTGCTTTAAGTGGAGAGGGAGTCTATTCCACAAAAGGGGAGTCTCTGGGACAGAAATCTGTCCTGCCAACAAGTCCTATTGATGTCACAGACCAGGTTAGGTCACGCGTGTGGGTTAATCGAGTAGAGCTTGACTTGCAGATATGCAGCAATCCCATCAGGGTGGGGCCTGAAATTGCTTTGTTTGCCAGACAGAGGTCACATCTGAGGAGTGTGTAAGAGACTGAGTAGAGGGACAGGGCTTTTAGCCTATCTGTGTAGGGTAGATGTTTGAGGCCCTGGATTCTCCGGGTGAGGAACCTCTGTGGTCTCTCAAGCTGCTGCATGTGCTTTGCAAAGTTCATGCCGAAAGGAGCATTGTACTCAATAATGGGTCTTATAAGGGAAGAATACGGAGATGTTGTGACCCCCTTGTCCCTGGATGAGATACCCTTACTAATGAGCTGGGCCATGTAAAAAGCTTTCTATACAACGGAGGCAATATGGTGGTCAAAAGAAAGTTTGCTATCAACCTGGGTGCCCAAGTCCCTCACAACTGATTGTGTGCTTAGTACCTTATTATCAATGTGATAATTTGTGGGGACATCACTCTCCCCAAAAGGAATGATGATGCATTTTTTGGCATTCAGTTTGAGGCCATGTTTCTGGCACCAGTCGTTTCGGTGAGATCCTCTTGGAGGATATCCACATCACTAGGGGAATTGATGACAGCACCCAGCTTGAAGTCATCTGCAAACTTGGTCAGCTATAGTCCAGTAGATTTAGCCTGCACCTCTGAGAAGTATATCCCAAACAGCAGAGCCCCCAAGACTAATCCCTGGGGTACACCACTTGTTATGGGTCTACTACTTGAGGTGGCTTCTCCTATTTTGGCTAGGTGGGTTTTATCAGTAATTCAGTTTGCTACCCATCTGGTAACATATAGTTTGATGCCAAGTTGAGAGAATTTATCTATTATACCTGAGTGGGGAATAGTATCAAAGGCTTTGGCAAGGTCAAGATAGGCAGTGTGCACCATCTTCCCCTCGTCTATGGCCTTGGTGACTGTCTCAAAGAAGTCAGCCAAATTTAACAGGCATGACCTCCCCTTGACAAAATCAAACTGTGTGTGATCAAGTCTGGAGATTGCCAATGTCCTTGCTAATGAAGCCCATAATAATTCGCTCCATGCCCTTGCTGATCAGGCTAGTTAGGCTGATAGGTCTATAATTTCCTGGATCAGTGGGCATGCCACCTTTGTACAAAGGGATGACAGTAGCTGTCCTCCACTTGGCTGGGACAAAGCCAGTACTCAGGTTTTGATTGAATAGGGTGCGTAATGGTGCTGCAAATTCCTGCCAGATGCAGCCTGGGTTGTTATTGAGTCCCATGAAGGCTGTATTTTTTGCCTTTGAGAGGGCAGTGATGACTTCCTCCCAAGAGATGGGGGGAGGGGGGCAGGTACTGGGGATGTCCTGTTTTACTGATGGGAAGGCAGAGGAGTGAAGTTTTAACTGAACCTGTCTGCCAGCAGGTTGGCTATATGTACAGCATTTGTGTATGCGGTGTCCTTGACCACCAGTTCTGAGCAGATCTGAGTGCTTCCCTTGAGATTACGGACATATGTGAAGAAGTTCTTATGATTGTCTTTAGTAGATGTGGCCAGTTTGGACTCGAAGTTTGCTTTGGAGGATTTCACTAGTGCTCTTATTTGCTTGTTCAGGCTAGGAAGAGATTGCTTCCAATTAGGCACCTGCTCCTTCTTGGTCCTGGACAGCATTTTTTTCCTTTTATTATAGAGTTTATTTATTGTAGATATCCACCAGACAGGTTTACTCTTCCTTGAGGAGGAAGAGGATATCATCTTGTCTGGTATTCCTGATTCCATGCAACTATATAAATGTTCATATAGTAATTTGATATTTGGACATATGTGCCAGTTCCTATAGAGGGGGCTGTGAAGCTGTTTATATCTTCCCTCAGGAGGTTGTAATCAGCTTTGGAAAAGTTTTTTTGTTTGACCTTAGTCGGGGGGAGGGGGAGCAGGGGAGGTGGTGATTTCGAAAGTGACTGCTTTGTGGTCGGATCTTACCAGGGATGCTGACACTGTAGGGATGCTGCAGTGGTTACTCATGTTGGTTAATACCAAGTCCAAGATATTTAAACCTCTTTTGGGGGTTTCATCCAACTGGTCCAAGGCACTTGCATTGACGAAATCAAGAAATCTCTGGGCATTTGTGTTTTGGCATGAGTATTTCTTCAAATCTATGGTTGGACAGTTAAAATTGCCCAGGTACAGGGTAAAGGGTTGAATCTTGATAGATTCAAAGAGGTCCAGATAGGTGAAGTGGGCATCTTGAGTCAGAGTTGGAGCCCTATAACTAGCTATGATTTGAATAGGTGTCTTGTCAATTGTTAACTGAACCTGGAGTGTTTCCTGTGCATCATACTGTTTGCCTAGCCTAGAGATATGCATGTCTTTTATATATACTGCAACTCCACCTCCTTTTGTTTTACTGACCACGGTTTAGGGTCTGAACGAATGATAGGATGGGTAACCTGGTATGGCTGGGGTGCTCTCCGCAGCTTTGAACCAGGTTTCTGTGACTGCACAAATGTCAGCTTCTTACAGGGTTAAGAATGCTTGCAATAAGTGCAGTTTCGTGTTTAGACTCCTAGCATTTAGCAGCATGACCTTTAATTTATGTTTTGATGAAATTTTCATGTTGGTAGTTTTGACTTCATGACATTGCCTAAAAAAAGGCACTATGGGGGTGGCAAGAGCCTTTTCCACAAGTCTGAATTCCAAGGCAGACAGATGCAGGTCATTTCTGGAAAAGCATCCTGGTTTGTTAATCATGTTATCTCAGGATATCAGGTACTGGATCCCCCTTGGAATGACACCAGAAACTAAGCCAATTATTAAAGTTAATCATTTGCATCCCAAACGTTTTGTATAAGATCATATTTAACACTGCTAACTCATATTTAGTTGTTTCTTGGAAGATGCATGGCATTTGTTAATTTCCTGGCTGATGACATCTCTTAGGATATTAAGCAGTTATATTTTTTTCATGTTTGTATAATCAGCTGTGCAGTGGATCACTCATGGTATGGTATGTAGCATTTTTAAGTTAGCTGAACCATATTAGTTTCTTTTATAGTGCTTGAAATTTCACCACATCTTTCATAAACTGAGGTGCTGCCGTAATCCATTAGCCACTTTGAAGCAGGAAAATAAGGCTCTCTGTTAGTGTTCAGTTTTATTTTGTGTAGAAAATGCCAACATTGTTAAGTCAAAAAATGCGGTCTGCTGCCACAGCCTAATATGGCAAACTAATTCTGTCAAAGGTACTTATGGGAAAATAATCCTTTTTTAAATTGTTGTTGACAGCAAAAATACTTCCTGTAGTCTTGCCTGTGCAACTAAAAAAATAAATGCATGAATAAAATTTTTGACCAAATTAAAGGGTGGAGATGGACGTATAAGGCAATTAAGATAAAAGGAGAAAACAAGAAATGGGAAACACATGAAGTAAAATGGTAAGGAATGAAAAGATGGTGGTAGGGACTTTTTTGGGGGGTGCAGATACCCTTTTAATATATAGCAATAAGATAAGAAGATGAAGACAGTAATGCCTAAGCTAAAATACCCCCCACACATAACCTCTAGAAACTTCCTAACATATCCCATTCTAATAAATGCCCATGATACATAGGGACACAACTGGGTTTTGTTGCATGGCTAGTCTTATAAAGGCCCTGTTGGCCATTAGCCTAAGATATCCCTGTAAAATTTACACATAAATTAATGCACTTGTCTGTATGGTAATGTGCAAAAACATTGATATATAGACATTTTGCTTTTCTTCAAATCAGCTAAGAAGAGGTTGTAGATAAGGATGATGCAGGCAGTTTTCATGTTTTCCATTCAATCTCATTGACTCTGCAACTGTTTTGCTGTTTTGGTGCTTACAGTACAGACTGCAATGCTAAGATATCCACTGTTTCCCACACTATCCATGCCTAATAAGTAGCTATTAACTTTAGCTTGTGTCATAGTATAAGTTCTTTTGAGACAAACATGAGTCTGTTTTATGTGGCTTTTCTTCACATAGTCATGCCATAAAACCAAATCATGATGATATTCTTTTAAACAACTAAAGACAACGTGCCTTAAAATGGATATAAAATATACCCACAGTAAAAACAGTGGCTGGAATTCATAGTTTACAAAGCCACAAATGTGGACTAAGCAAGGGATTTATAATTCATAGGTATTGTACTGCATATCTAACGTGCTACTGGGCACTGAAGTTTTAAGAAGCACCGTGTAAATGTGTCACTGTGTGAGTATGGCCTATGTAAAAATAGGTCCTTCCACATAGCAGTGCACTGCATTATATGGAAGACTTATGTAGAATGGTGACTCATACTCATCCATACTATATAATATCTGTACACATCAGTGTGTGAAATGTGAGAATGTATGTGATTAATTGTTGCTTTGTACCTACATCTTTTTATGGGAGAATGTTGCTTTTACGAGTGCATATGTCAATGCATGCCTTCAGGGGTATGTGTGTGTGTGTGTGTGTGTGTGTGTGTGTGTGTGTGTGTGTGTGTGTGTGTGTGTGTGTGTGTGTGTGTGTGTGTGTGTGTGTGTCTGAAGGATTACAGCAACATTGTTTGAGTATATACTTTGAATGAGTCGGATGCAGTGTATGCTGGTTCTGATGGTATGCACATCTGTCTGTGTGCTTCTATTTCTGTGTCTATGAGGCGTGTGTGTGTGTGTGTGTGTGTGTGTGTGCATGTATGTAAGGAAGTGTCTGCATGGTCTACAAAGAATGTATGCTACATCATTGTGCAGGATGTTGGGGCAGATCAGATGTGCAAATTGCTTGCATGAGTGATTCACATGTTCATTTTATATTTTGTAGTTCTGAATGCTAAGAGATGTATTTCATACACTGCAACTGCAGCCTGAGATAAATGTTACATTCCTTCCTTTCTTGTTGAAGCAGACAGCAAGATAAGGCACATATTTCTTGTCTCTGTGTAAGGCAAATTTCACAGCTGTGTTATTAAATCAATCTAAGGGGTGAAAAATTGGATGCTCTGGTGGAGACAGCATTAGGACAAACTAGAAAACAACATGAACAGGTCAGATGAGCCTATGCTACAACTCATCCTGATAAAGCTATCCTCATTTAGTAAAAGAGCAGTTATATGTTCACATAAATGTACAATACATATGAATTGCATGAGATGCTGTATGATTCTGGTATGTTAAAATTTTATCATACCATGTATGTCACACAGGATAGCTAATGTCTTTTAAAGTATAAAAAGGGTTTGTTTGACAAACTTCTGTGAGATCATGTTAGAAAATCTTTTTAATTTAAGATATATATTATATTTGTATAGTCAGCTTGTCTGTTTGTCTGTGCATTATTTCATACCTTAACATTAGTCATGTAAGTTCAGTTTTATTTAGACATACAGCTACTCAGGAGGTGCATGAGTACAAATCATATGTTAACCATATTTTATCAGAGCAGTGTAACTTGGCTTAATGTAAGCACCATTTGTTACATTTCTGTGCTAGTTTCTATGAATTCAAGTCTCTGTGTTTATTCATCCCATTCTAAGGAGTTCCCAGGAAATTCTATGGAAAGGATAAAGAAGTGTGATCATCTTGCAGTTATATATATGGGCAGTGCAGAGGTGCAGCGGTAACGTTGTCACCTCACAACGAGAGGTTTTCTGATTCAATTCTTGGCTGGAGTGCCTTCTGTGCAGAGTCTGCATGTCCTCCCTGCATTTGTGTGGGCTTCCTCTGGGTGTTCCAGTTTCCTCCCACATATCAAAGACATGCATCTGGAGCATTTCTCCCTGGGCCTCCGCTGAAAATTGGCTTTGTTCCAAGTTGGATTTTCCCAGTAAACAAATGTTAAATAAAATATGCAGAACTCCTTTGAATGTGTGAAAGTCTGAGAACTAAAACTAACATTCTTCCCCTTTATTAAGCAGGCAACCAAATAACTGTAAATAGTAATGTCACAAAATCAGTATCACAGTTAGTATTGTGTGTCTGCCTTTGAAACACTATAGACATGATACACGAAAGGTAGTTCATATAAGCAGCACAGACACCAAGCTGAACACTTCACACTTTATTATACCCTTATGTCATATGCCTCTCTCAACCTTTTGGGAGTTGCACATATGTGTAGCATGTCTATGAATCACACTTAATTTGCACAACTCTGCAACATAAATAAGTGTGTGCTATGCACATTCATAACTGACTATGAATACCAGGCAGTGATTTTTACTCTCTAAACTATAATCAGCAGTCTCTAAGACACCTGATTCCAGAAGGCTTGGATGTGAAGATGCTTGCAGTATCCTGGAAGATATTTTTTTCAAAAATGATGTTAGAAATGGTCATATTTCTGTAAATTTACACAATATGCTCATAGCATCTGCAGCAAAACTGTTCACTTAATTTTGACATATGAAAAGATACTGAAACATATTGTAGTTTACCAATTTTTGTAAAAGTATGCAACATATGGAACAATTATTATAAGATTTCTTACCAGATGCCACAATATAAGAAACTGCACTTAAATGTTAAGTATACATGACAGATATGTTTGTTTTAATGCTGTGCTTCAGATTGAATCATTCTCCACATGTAGATCACACAAAATTGGTGACCTTCACGCCTGGGACACAGGCATAGAGGTTAAAAACCTGATTACAGCCCAGATAACCTAAATTTGCATAGCAACCTGGGTTCCTGATGGCATACATGGGGAAGGTGGGAGTTCCCATCCCTGGGGGTAATGAGGTATGCTTGCTTGGGCGCACTTGTTTGGTTTGATTTCCCTCATGAGTAGATAGGATGTCGTTCTGATGTTAGTCCCTTATAGAAGTGATGAGATGTTCGGCACTGACACACTGCATGCTCCCCCTTCAGGGTGCCTCTCAGCAGTCTGTAGGATACAGAGTAAAGTGGCAGGATTTCAGCCTGTCCACATAAGTCATGGTTGGAGTCCCTGTATTTACTTAGTGAGAAACCTCTGAGGTCTCTCCAGCTACAGCAGATGTCTGGTGAGGTAAATGCAAAAGGGTGCTTTACATTTTATCAGCTGTCTGTTGAGGGTCAAGTACAGTGATGTTATAACATCCCTTGACCTGAATGCTATGCCCTTGCTTATGACGTGTGCTATGTAGAAGGCTTTCTTTGCCACTGTGGAAAATTGGAGGCTGAAGTTCAGATTGCTATCAACCTGTGTTCCCTAGTCTCGCACCGCTGGGTTGGAATTCAAGTGAGGTGCTGTCAATACTGTAAGTTGTAGGGAATTCTGTTCTGCCAATGGGAATAATAATGCATTTTATTTTGCATTTAATTTTAGACCAAAGCTTTGATACTAATCATTTGTTTGTATTGCCCTTCTTGGAATATGTTGACATTGTTGGGGGACTCAATGTTTGCTCCCAGTTTTCAATTATCAGTGAACTTGGTGAACCAGAGGTCGTCTACTTTGGCCTGGACTTCTGAGAAATAGGTGCCAAACAATAAGGGGCCCAGCACAAATCTCTGTGGTACTCCACTGGTGACGGGTCTATTGGTGGAGGTGGAGTCTCCAATTTTGACAGATTGTGTTCTGTCGGTGAGCCAAATGGCCACCTATCTGGTAATATAAGTGTTAATCCCCAGCCTGGGTGGGGGAGGAGTTGTTGAAAGCCTTGGCAAGGTTGAGATAGGCTGTGTGCACTGTCCTCCATTCATCCATGCCTTTGGTGACATTCTTAAAGAAGTCTACAGGTTTAATAAGCATGATCCACCCTTAACAAAGCCAATCTGGGTTGGGTCCAGTGTTTACAGGTCACCTATATCCTTGTTAAGAAGGTCCATGATAGATCTTTCCATGGCCTTGCAGATGAGGCTAGTTAGACTTATGGTTCTTTAGTTCCCAGGGTCAATTGATGGCCTACCTTTGTGCAGGGTGATTACTGTTGCTGTTCTCCATTCTGCAGGAACATAGCCAGTTCTCAAGCTATGATTAAAGAGAACGCAGAGATGGTCTGCTAGGTCTTCTTTTAGATTGCTTAGTAAACAACCTATTATATTATCTAGTCCCACTGAGGCTGTGTTTTTGGCCTAGGCGAGTGCAGAGATGACATGTTCTCTATAAATACTAGGCAGAGGGTTGCTGTCAGGTTTGCTTTGGGATATGGTAGATGGGAAAAGGGGGGTGAAGTCTGATCTGAATCTGTCAGCTAGCAGGTTGGTGATATCTTCCAGTGTAGTATTTCAGCACATAACTGGGCATTCCCTTTTAAACTTCAGACATAGTTAAAGAATACCTTATGATTATCCTTGGCTCAAGACGCAATTTTAGTTTTGTAATTTGCCTCAGAAGTTTTTACAAGATTTCTGATTTTCCTGTTTAGGCTTAGAAGGAACTCATCCTCTGCAGAGTGATACCCTTCTTGCTTTTAGACAACAGTTTATTCTGATTGTTATATAATCTGTTTGTTCTTGAAGTCCACCATGGTGGCTTCTTTTTACAGGAAGACCTGATTTTGATCCAGTCAGCTACAGCAGAGTTTATGCAGTCAATTAAGTGTTTATACAGGGCATTTGCATGCACTTCTGCATAGTGATCATTGATGTCTGCAATTGCGGGTGGTATGAAACTTTTTATACCATCACTTAGTAGGCCATAGTTACCTTTGGTAGAGCTTTTTATAATGTTTGTTCCTGTGAGGGTGTCAGTTCCAGTAGTTATTTCAAACAAGACTGATATGTGGTCTGACCTAACCAGGGATTGCATCACGCTTGGGGAAGTACAGTGACCCCCCCCCCCCAATGTTGGTGGGTACTATGTCCAGAACATTAGAGCTCCTATCTGTTACAGAGCAGTTGTGTTAACAAAGTCCACCTTGGAAACTTATAGAAAGATGTAGGCTGCAAGTCATCAGTAGTCTATAGAGAGTATAGTAACACATCATAATATTGTTTGTTTCTTACTCAAGCAAGCAGGATATCACAATACATTTGAAAGACACATGACATACAGGAGCTAATTTAGGACACAGTAAACACTATTAGGTCCACATCTGCAATAGACAGAATCATGGTGAAGGTCTGTCATTGTACATTGTTGGAGGAAAATAATGTGAAAAACTCTCTGTCTTACATAACAATGAAATAATCATGATTTGCACTGGTAGCATCCTACATTCAAGGATGCATATAGAAAAATATAACAGAATAAAGGCTCTCAACATTAAAACTTAATATTAATTATTAATATTAATTATTTAATATTCCTTATACAGTACAGTCATTCTAAACACCAGTGTTAATGTTGTTTCTTAGGAATCTTAATAGGGATTCCTCCAGAAGTGTACTAACAGTGACCAGAGAGTTAAATTACTTAGTCAAAATATGGTTTAACTACAAAACAGGAAAACAAGCCCTTCAAATCACAGGTTAGTAACTAAATTCTTCAACAATATATTTAATTTAATCCTGATATTCTTGACAAAATGTGATGTAATTTTGTATGTGAAAACGTTAAAAAACTTATTTAGATAACCATCACTTCTAAAGTGACATATGGAATGTGGAAGAACATAATGCTTAAGTACTGTGCTGTTCCGTAAGATGTTTATTGATTAGTTTCATTAAATGTATAACTGTAAAAAAATAGTTTAAAAAGTTAGGCAGAAGAACATTTAGCTAAAACTTGTAAATAACTTGGGGTTCTCAGGTGTGACGCATTGTGCCAGACTGCAGTAATATGCATAATCATGTTCTTCCTCAGCCAGTGACTTGTATATCTCTTTGCAGTACAATCACACTGCTTTCTTTGAGTGTCTTCCTGAAGAATACCTTTGTTCTTGTCCTGCTTTCAAACAGCAGCACTCAAGTCACAGTTCCCACTTGAATAATCCTGCCATTTCCACTTCATCATAAAACAGAGAGCAGACTGAGGTTATTGTTTTGGCTATCAGTGTCATATAACACTCTGCCCTATGATTTCAGCTGACATTGCCAGTCTTCTAACTGCCAAACTGTCTTTTATAACACTTCTGATTGCAATTATTGATAGCTCATTTGATGCAAAGCATACAGACAGACTTTAACATGTCTCTATAAATGCAAACTTCTTTTTTAACATTCCACCTGTGTTTATTTTGCAGACAGACAAACTTACAGGAATGTTAATATAGGGATCTGATAATCTGTAGCTCATGCACCATATTATATACCTACCACTACTTATTTACATATGTACAGCGAGTTGAGGGAAGTTTTTTCTTAAGTTACATGCCACAAAAGAGTTGGGTGAACTGCCTGCACACAGTAAAGCATGTAGCTTTTTGATATCACTCACTTGAAGGAACACCTGCACCCCTACTTTCATTGTGATATATATTCATGTGATCGATTTTATGAGAGATTCATTTGATAAAGTTTGTTGTACACTGCTCTGTTACAGACATAAAATTGATACAGTTCTTGGCCATCCAAGGTAACAATTATTAAGTGAACAAACATGAGTGCAATCATGCACACTGGAGTGTACACACACACACACACACACACACACACACACACACACACACACACACACACACACACACACACACACACACACACACACACACACACACGCATACACACACACACACACACACACACACACACACACACACACACACACACACACACACACACACACACACACACACACACACACACACACACACACACACATACACACACATACACACACACATACACACACATACACATACACACACACACACACACACACACACACACACACACACACACACACACACACACACACACACACACACACACACACACACAGACACACACACACACACACACACACACACACACACACGCACACACACACACACACACACACACACACACACACACACACACACACACACACACACACACACACACACACACACACACACACACACACAGATAACCACACATGCACCCACAGTAAGCTTGTGCTCTGATGTTTGAAAATGAGCTCTTAACACACAGGCAGGCCATACATTCAGTTATGTTATGCAAGTTCTTTGTTTACTCATTCATTTCTCTCTTCCTTATGATGAAATAAATGGCATAACAATCGTTTTATCCTGACTGGGTTGACTGGGTTTTTCCCTAGTTTCCACAAAAGCACCTGCTAAATGTGATCACATTTTTGAGAATATTTTATTTTGGTATAATCCTGAAAATTCCTTGAACTGGGCCGTTTTTTTTGTCTATGCAAGATTACAAAACAATGGAGATTGGGGAATTTTCCCTGTCTCCAATGTAGTGCAATATCAGAGTTGGTAATAAGTTGCAGGCAATGTGGGGTGCAAGGGGGTTTACCCCCTTGAAAAATAATGATTTATTTGATTTTTTTCTTGGATCTTTATTTTGAGTATACATGCTCATTGATTTGTTTATCAAGGTTAGGATAATCTGGCCTTTTAAAATTTAAACCAGAAATTATACCAATAACATTATTGCAGAAATGAATGCATAATCTGTTAATGTAGTCTATTTTTGCCTTACTAATTTACAGTTATATTAAGAAAATGAAAATGTAAACTATATCTCTTGAGTGCAACAATGTCTCATTTTTAAAACGTGTGCTATTGATGCCACATATTCACTGTTTACAATACATTACATTAAATTTGCAGTTTACTTGAAGCCAGAAGGAAACAACAAGCCCACATATTCTGGTCTTTTAAGACTCTTAACATTCGACCTCATCTCCATTCCTACCTACCCCCCCCCCCCCCCAAAATGACTCTATTGATTACTTTTCCACCACCTCTTTTGTAGTCTATCTTATAGGTCACTTTCCCTTACATGAAGAAAAAGAAAAAAACATCTTTTTTATATCCAGGGAATAGTTTGCTCCTACAATCTGTTGCCTGTAGTCTCTCCTTCACCCTCCTCCTTCCTGTGCAGAATGGCCCCAACAGATACAACAGGCATGATCTGATGTACCAGAATCATATCCTCTATAACTTTTATAGTTTAGTATAGTTTAAAAGAGTTTTAGCTCCTTTAATCTCTGTACTCATATTATATTTCCTCTGAATTTCATCCAAAAGTCTGATGTCTTTTTTCCTGCTTGGCGGCTGGCACTGCATGAAGTGCACAGAGTTTAGTCTAATCAAATGGCCCTGTGGAGTCAATGCATTCTGTCTTTCCTTATGAAATCTATCCCCTGAGGATACATCCTGGCATTCTGTTTACAGCTGCAACTGCCCTCTCACTTACCTCTTGGTAGTCAAATTAAGGTGCGAACAATACCATTGGGTACCTTTCCTTATGGGCACACACACTGATGTTTCCTGAACTTCATCTAGTTTAAAAAGCTGCCACATTTTATATGAGGTGCCAAAGCATTCAGATCTCTGTAACCAAAACAGCTTTCACTATCTATCACTTTTCATTGACTCTAAGATTACTTTTAAACAAAGAGACCCATATCTGCAGGCTCCATAACTTTGAAAAATAAATTCTGATTATAAGACAAATTCAGTGAAGTATAAACTCAAAGTGGTATTAAAACTTTTTGAAGTAGAGTCTTCATTCCCCTGCATCCCCTGGTGTGGAGGCCCCGTACCCTTATATATTGAGTATGAGATAATTTTATTTATGTATTTATTTATTTGCATATTGACTTCTGCTTACTTTGAAAGCCCAACAGGACAATGATACTCAGTTTCAGGAGAGACCTAGTGAGAGAATCTCCCTAGACATATTTCCAATGTGACTGACTATATCTACATAATACATAAGACCACAGTTACAGTATATATATATATATATATATATATATATATATATATATATATATATATATAAAAGCAATTGTCAAAAACAGAGTATGCATTTATAATGTTATATAAGGATATTAATGACAATGATATAAATGAATGCTATGTTATATGGATATAGAACATTGCAGTTGATCGCCCATTTTATTGGAGGCTCAGGGGAAAACATTATAGGAAACATTTTTATTGAGATATACATACATGCACATATAAAGCTACAGTTATAGGGTAATATAGAAAAAACTATTTTCAATTTGGAGGATTAGGTTTATAATGTTATATGAGAGTAACATTTATTATATGGAATAAGCATGTGATGTAACATGGGTTCAAAGTATTAAAGTTGGATAGAAATAGGATGTGGTACACTGGGGTAGAAATATATGTTAACATTTTCTATATACAGGATAAATACATTGATAAAAACAGGTAATAGCAATGGAAGGGCACAGATGGGGAAGAAAGAGGTAAGAGACCATTAAAGAATATTAATGCTGATGGAGACAACAGGAGGAGGAAAACTAAGGAAAGCTGTTGCCATATTTGGCAGTTGTCTGGGGAGGTTGGAAGGGGTAAAAAGAGAAATTAGGAATATAAAATATTAGAGAAAGGGTAAATTTGAATATTAACCTGGTGTGGTGCAAAACCAAAAATTTGAGTGGAATTATTTTAATAATAGCTTGAATGAATGTGGGTTACGGAAAAACTTTACTGATGTCAGGTTTGTTTTCCAGGTTTTGGTCAGTTAGAACAGAGATAGATTTTTGAAGTTTGTAAACAGCAAGCAGTTTTTTTTAACAATAGATTAAAAGGGATGATTTGGGAGATTGTGGTAGAGAATGGCACTGATAGGCAGCCAGGCAGGAAGAAGGGTTATATATTATTTTGTGAGCTAAAAGAGGCTGAGTATATATTAGATGATGGCGTAGTACTAGTCAGTTTGATGTTTTGAATGCAGAGCAGAGGAGTGCTTAATGAGGTTTATTAGCAGCAAATTTACCCCATACAATGGTGAATACACAGAGGTACTGCAACCTGAAGCTTAGTGTATATCGACCACATATTTGCATACGTAGTCTCACTATTGCGATAATCATGATTTTAGCAGAAGCCTGTTTCTCCCATATCCAGTAACTAGCATTGCAGTTCTCTAGGATGGGGGAAGGTAAGCATACACAACTGAATCTCAGTGTAATCAGGTATCCATTTATTGAATTTGTTAACTACAGCTTCACTTTTAAGGAAACTTTGCAACTTATTGCAGGCTCCCTGGCATGGAGGGATAAGGCAACGGTGACACCCACTGAACTGGGCTCAACTCCGAACGTGGGCATCAAAAGACCCAGTAGGAACATTCAATCATTCTTGCTGACTGGTCTGGAAAGCCACCATGAAAGTACCTACTAAAGAGTAAGTTGCTTGACAAGTAGATTATGGGCTGGGGACATGCACTTGGCTTAGTGTTAATGAAGCTTGTTGGGAAATGCATATGATCACAGAAAAATGTACAACAAGCCCACACATCTGTGACCACACAGACAAGCCACTGGGACAGTGGTTAAGATCAGTAAAACAAATCTCCATCATGGCTGCTAGGATGATGGCCATAAAGTGACAGGTAATTGCAAGGTGACAGTGATTGAATGAGCATGGATACAGTAAGGACACAACAGGCGGCAATTCCAAATCAGAAAACAAAAGGAACAAACAAGTAAAATACTAAAATGAAGGTGAAAGGAAACTCCAAACCACTGAGAAATTTAATAAAACAAAAGTAATGTGAAGCGCTTTTCGTCTGGTCAAGTGGCCGGACTTCTTCAGACAAATTCAAGTATCAAACTCCATTGTTTAAAAGCACAAACACTTCCCTCCTTAGAGAGGGTTAGCCAATCAAGAAATATACACACTCACTAAAGTAATTAACACTAGTTAAAATAAGTGAATAAGCAAGTAAGTAAAAAATCTTCTAAAAGGTGTAACAGTTTTAAAACATGTAAATGATGTGTATTACAATGCATGTAAGATGCTCAACAATTTTATATAGTTAATTCACTACCTGTCTAATGTTAAAATAAAGACAGCAATATTAATTCTAACTTAAAAGTTGATAATGATAACAGTGATAACAAAACAATAACCAATATTGTCCCAAGTGTTATACTCTACAACACAAATTAACTGCACAGTAATACCCAAAGGCAGCATATCCTAACAGGTAGTCAACACCCCGCACTCAAAAGGTTCGATCACTCAATAGTACAAAACCCTATCTATGCTACAATTTACACTAAACGTTTATTACTTTTACACAGGTTTAAAATTGGAATCTACTAATAATTCATCTAGTAAGGCTTTTCAATTTTAAAATGCAAGCCATTGAAATAACTTCATTCAAACCTGGTCTTATACTATAGTCAAGGTGCAACTGCCATAGTACCTCTTGTCTTTCTAACATTGAAAGGAAAGGACCCCCTTTAATGTTAGGAACAATTTGGTCAATCACCCTGAAGTGAACCAAATGGCCAGGGTGGCTAGTACAGTGTCTTGCCAAGGTGTTCTCATTCTAACCCTTACTATGCTATAGGCATGTTCATACAACCTTTCCTTCAGTTTTCTATCAGTCTTACCAATATAGTATGCCGAGTATGCCTGGCACTGTGGAAGGTAAATAACAGATTTTTAATTATAATTATATCTCCCATTGACTCTGTATACTTTATCATGGATTGTGAAGGTACATCCTGATGCCATGTATCTACAAATACTACATGCTTCACATTTAAACATGAATGGTGTTCTTACAGTTACCTGTTTTGGTGCTTCCAACAGGGATTTCATATTTTTACCTCTCTTAAAGATAATAATCGGTTGTTCCCCTGTCTTATTAAATATTTTATTGTCAATTGAAAATAATTTCCAATTCCTGCTTAAAATATTTCTTATACTGTGAGCATCCAAACAAAATTGGGTCGTGAAACTAGCTGAGAAAGCAACATCCCTCGAACCAAAGAAACCAGGGCCATCCACAATACTTTCATCTAATTCACTAGTAATGTTAGTTGATCCTAAAATTGGTTTATAAATTCCACTCCGTCTTTTTTTGTGTAGCAATGGGTTCACCTTGTGGAGCAAGTTTTGCTAACTTGGTGATGGCCCATTGGGAATATCACTGTTTTTGTGGGCCCTAACATTATGTCTTCTATTTGTTTCTACTCATGATTTTTAGACAACATTTTTATTTTGTTTAATGGGGATGAGGAAGCAGCTAACGATGTGCTAAAACACTGAAATAACACCACTGTTTTTTTTTAATTTACAAGTTCCTTTCAAGAAGATTGCATTTCATATTTAGATGTCTTATTAGTGAAGGATATTGTTAAAGAATCTTATTTAGCAAGGATTTTCTTCAAGAAAACCTATTCCAATTCAATGCTGCACTTCTCTAGATTGTACCAATTTCACCAAAAAAGATCAGTTGTGAAGGGTCAGCTAGTGCATGCAGCAAGAATGGTTACAGAGGTAGAATCATTCCTCAAGGAATGTGGGAACCTAAAATGGATGCGTTTAAGGAGAGGTTTCCCTGAACATCTGATTATGGAATTGATCTTAGAAGTGCAACAAAAAAGATGGAGTGGAATTTATAAACCAATTTTAGGATCAACTAACACTACTAGTGAATTAGATGAAAGTATTGTGGATGACCCTGGTTTCTTAGTTTGGATGCTCACAGTATAAGGAATATTTTAAGCACGAATTGGAAATTATTTTTAATTTACAATGAAGTAGTTAATAAGACAGGGGAACAACCTATTATTATCTTTAAGAGAGGTAAACATATGAAACCTTATTGGAAGCACCAAAACAAGTAACTGTAAGAACATCAGGCATATTTAAATGTGAAGCATGTAGTATTTGTAGACACATGGCATCAGGATGTACTTTCACAATCCGTGATAAAGTATACAGAGTCAATGGGAGGTATAACTGTAATTCAAAATCTGTTATTTACCTTGAACAGTGCCAGGCATGTCTGGGGTAGTATATTGGTAAGACCTATAGAAAACTGAAGGAAAGGGTGTACGAACATACCTATAGCATAGTAAGGGTAAGAATGAGAACACCTTCGCAAGACACTGGACTAGCCACCCTGGCCATTTGTTTCACTTCAGGGTGATTGACCAAATTATTCCTATCATTAAAGGGGGTCATTTCACTTTAATGTTAAAAAGGTAAGAGGTACTATGGCAGTTGTGCCTTGACTCTAGTAGAAGTCCATGTTTGAATGCCGTTATTTTAAAAGCTTGCATTTTAAAATTGAGAAGCCTTACTAGATGAATTATTGGTATGTTTCAGTTTTAAACCTATGTAAAAGTAATAAACATTTAGTGTAAATTGTAGCATAAATAGGGTTTTGTACTACTGAGTGATCGAACCTTTTGAGTGCAGGGTGTTGACTACCTGGTAGTGTATGCTACCTTTAGGTATTACTGTGCAGTTAATTTGTGTTGTAGAGTATAATAATTTGGGCAATACTGGTTATTGTTTTGTTATCGTTGTTATCACTATCACCTTTTAAGTTAGAATTAATATTGCTGTCTTTATTTTAACATTAAACAGGTAGTGAATTAACTATTTAAAATCATTGAGCATCTTACATGTATTGTAATACACATCCTCCCGGATACACAAATCCTCCGTGTAAGAATTAATAAGTCTTACTCGGAGGCTGCAGTTGAATGGTATGATGTCAGCGTGCCATGAATATTCATGAGGGCATGCTGACTCAACCGTAACTCTTACACAGACTGAGTATGAAAGCAGGGGGCATGTTCAACTGCCGAGCAGTCTAAATATCCACGCCCCTGCAAGAGTAGTAAAAGCAAAATGTCAACACACAAGAGCGAGTTTGCTCAAATGTACTTGCACCCAACACCACACACCCTGACACTGTAAACCCCCATCACAGTTATAAAAAGTAAAATATTTATTTATTTTTTTTAAATCCACAATATAGCTTCCTGTATTTGCAAGTGTGTGCGCGGGTGTGCTCATTGCTTAACTATAGTTAGCAATTCTGACATGGAAGAGC
Organism: Protopterus annectens; assembly: GCF_019279795.1. Classification (NCBI taxonomy): domain Eukaryota; kingdom Metazoa; phylum Chordata; order Ceratodontiformes; family Protopteridae; genus Protopterus; species Protopterus annectens. Next base: position 1,428,025,084 of record NC_056731.1, on the reverse strand, counting down.
ATAAGAAAGAATGTTTATGCAAATCACACCAAATTGCAATAGCATAATGGTAGAGCGTATGCACAAAGAGGAGGCATTCATGGTTCAAGTCCCACCACTCCCCTTCTTATTTATGTTTTAAATCAGTATTTGAAATAATACCAGACATATATGATTAAAATATTATTAAAAGCAGTGAAATGGCCAATGTATCAGTGAACAAAATATATATTTTTAAAGGATTCAGATATATAATAGCCTGCTGTTAAGCAGCACTTTACCCAGCTTAACAGAGGTGCCCATAGTTTAATAGCACTTTACCCAGCTAAACAGAGGTGCCAATAGTTTAATAGCAGTTTACCCAGCTAAACAGAGTTGCCCATACATTAATAGCACTTTACCCAGTGCAATAGAGTTGCCCAAAGTTTAAAAGCGCTTTACCCAGCGCAATGTGTTTGCGCAGACGTGCACGCCGCGCCAACCAGGGCACCGTAGGGCACCGAGGAGCAACGTAGAGCAAAGTTGTTTAAATGCAGCCACACCCCCTAACCGGTCTGGACAGTATGAAAATAAAATGAATGACAAGGTTCAAACCCAGGACTCTGTGCATCAGAAGCAAAGTACAGAACCACTAAGCCATGACAACATAGGGGAAACATCCACTGTTAACATTCATATACTTACAAATGATAGTTTAACCATTACTAAGCAGGTCTGGAGTCAGCCGAAAATTTTACAAGATGGCCATCACAAAAAAGTGTGGGAAATGCAGCATATTTAAGCCCCACAGGTGGGAATACATGCCATAACTGATTGTAGCTCACATCTGCAGTTAGAATGTCTGGTGTCAGAGAGGGAACATGCTTCCGAGCACAACGTTGGGGCATCGAGGAGTCTAAATACATGGTTTGGCTCCTTGTCCACCATCACGAGTCAAGACTCCTGCAGGGCCAGTTCCAAGCGACGGAGTAAACGGCAGAGGCTTGGAACCAATTAGCTCATGACCTCACCAGTGCCACAGGAGTTCCTCAGACTGGTGAGCAGGTCCATCACCACCATGTAGACCAGAAGAGATGAAAGCAGGACCGCCTGAACCAGTGGATACAGGAGGCCCATGGGATGTGGGATGACCCACAACTGAGTATGTAGCCATGGAATGCAGTATGTAAGAATTGATAATGGAGTATGTATAACGGATAGGTATGTCTCAATATCCCCTCATTTACTTTAAAGCTGCAGGTGACCGTGCTATGAATCAGCAAGCCTATGCTGATAGCCTGCTAAGGCTGTGCCACCAGGCAGGTTAGTGATTATTCTGCATGTATTGTTATATAAAATATGGGAGAGAGCATGAAAGAAAGTGTTGTAGTCCAATAATACAGCCATAAAATTGCCTGAATAAGTCCTCTGCATGTACTGTCAGATAAAAATGTCAGAGAGGCAGAAAAAGAGGGTAGAAACCCATTAAGAAAGGTAACATATGTCTGGAATAATATCTCTGCAGGCACTGTCATATAAATAATTGAGTGAGCCTGAAAAAAGAGTGTGCTAACCTATTAATAAAGGTATAATATGTCTTGAACATGTCTGCCATATACACCGTTAAAACAAATAAAGGAGTGAGCCTGTGGAAAAGTGTGTAATGTCATTAATAAAGGTCTAAAACCCAGAGTATGTCTGTGTCACAGAGTCTGAAATGTTGTACCCTTGCATTATACAAACAGTACTGTTTGAAAAGGTACTGGCAACCCAGAGTTGTGCAGTTCCATATAAAGTGGGTGATGGAAGTGCTAGTAGCTGTGAAATATACATACAGTCCACAACAGTCAGTTACTGGCTGGCATGAATAAGTAAAACTGGCACATGTGTAGCATGTTATATTTTCCCAAAAAATGTGAGCGTGTGTCAAGAAATGCAGGGTTCTGTATAAATCAAAGTGAAAATGCCATGTGAAAACATCCCAGGTATGTAGATAAAGAAATATAAATGCAATCAAGAAATATGTAGCAGTAACATCTGCATCATGGACAGTTAGTTTGTCAGATATAGGTCAGGCATATATTGAACTAGCCAAACCCATTACACAATCTAATGTATGGTGGCAAGTGTAATAATACATGTAGGGGATATACACTTGCAGTCACTAGGAATGTAGTGTAGATGAAAAAGTCATTAAAAGATGTTAACCAAGGTATTTTCTGCACCCTACTGTATGTGCATAAACCATGCAATTCCACACCTCAATGGGTATGTGTAATCTTAAATATTTGTTAGGACATATGTCCTATTGTTCTATAAATATTTGCATTCACGTTGATGCATGTGCCCTGTTTGAACACCACAATCATGGTGGTCTGTTGCTACCAAACATCCCTGCATGCCGTTGGAATAACCACTGTGGTTCAATATATGCATGTGTTATGCTTGCTGTTTAACTGTTGTACCCTTGGTGTGTTGGGTTAATGGGAATATTATTGCATGCTGTTACAACTAATCTGAAATGCTGTTTTGCTTATGTTGTAATTAAACACACCTAATCACAGAACGTATGGGAAGGCCGATCCCAGCGGACCTACCTGTCCCTCCTCAGCCGGCGAGTGCACCTGGCACCAGCAGGTCTGGTGCCCAGCCCGGGGTCCCCTCCTTCGTTGGTCCTGTGCCACCTTTGGGTGGAAGTGTTGCAGGGGATTGAGCTCATCCCCCCATGTAAGTGTGGGCGGAGAAGGGCCATCTGTCACCCTTCGAAGGGTCCAGGTTGTGGTGCGTAGGGATAGCCAGCGTTCAGTCGCTGATCCCCTACGTCAGCTTGAGGCGAGAGTGTCGCGTCTCATGGGTGAGCCTGCCTGTCCTATGCAGCGCCCAGCACAGCCACACGCGGGGCTGTGAAGGTGCAGTGGTGACTGCCCATGGGTGGGGATCTCAGTTCCACTGTTACCATCTGTGGGCTCATGGGCTTGCGATTTCCAAATAACCTTCCCCGTCAATTATGTTCACCCTCCCCATGTGTCAGATTCCACCCCTGTATGCGTCTTGTTTGTCTTGTCTGTTTACCTCCCCAAATATACCTACATCCCCTATCTCACATTCCACTCTAACCTGAAAAAAAAAATTTAAAAAAGGGCGATCTGTTACCACAAAAAAATTACGCCCCATACATAGCTGCCCATTTCGCACACATGTCCGCCGGACATGTAAACTGATAATTATAATTGGCACTACAACATACTCTGTTGTCCTCACCCCTCTCTAAGGGGTAGAAGGTTGCAAATTTCACACCAAATTATGAACATATGCACAGCTGTTGGTAAAGAAATGGGCAGCTATGGGCCTTCCCTACACCCTTCCTGCACATCCTAGTTGGTTTCCCTACTGTCTGTCTCTCTTTGTGCCCCCTTTTTCACCACTTTCTTATCTCCCCATTTTCTTTTCTTTCAAAGAAATTAGTGAGGGGGTTAACGGGAGTAAGCACTTTTAAGCAGTAGTTAGCGGGGTGCGCGAGTGTGACCTTGTGTGTGCTTAGCTAATCATCGCTAAGCATCATGCAAACCCACGCAAACCTGCTTACAACTGCTTAAAAGTGCCTTAGTCACTCTGTATGACAGGGCACTTGTATTGCTCAGCAGAAAAATAAAATACATCTGTCAGTCTCGAACCCCAGACCTTGGGCTCACCAATCTGCATGAAGTACCACTACACCACAGCAGATATACAAGAACTTGGTGCTGAAAGAAATATACCATGCATTACAATGAGTGAATGTAAAGGGAGAATAGGAATGGCATAATACAAATCATGTTCTGTGGCCCTTAACCAGCAAGTGTTGTGAAATTGCATGACATGACTGTGAAAAGAGAACCAGCTATGCTAGTAGTGAATAATCTTACTGTAGCACCTTAGAAACCCCACACGGTATCAGAGGAGGATAAACACTGGCATATTTGAATAGGTCAGAGGCCAGACCTCCCAACTGTGACTGGTTTACAGGGATGTCCCTGATTTGCAAACAAATGTTAGCTGTGCCCCTCAGACTCCCTGTGAAATGAAGTAACAGTAGGCAGAAAGGTGGGAAATCCCACTTAAAGATAAATGTCAATAAGTGAGAGTAGACACTGCTTGCACATCAGAAAAGGTGTAGTAATACATATACTCAGAATCTCACAAAAGTCGCAACTGCAAAATATCTGAAATATATCACAGGTGTATCCCACTGATATGTACCTTTCCCTGAGGCTGTTCAAATATATACCTGAGAGTATCTGAGGCCTGGAAGAGTCAGAAACACACAGGCATATCAGCCTGTCTGCTGTTACACACTCTGTGAATAGCTGTAGAATGAATTCCACAAGCATGCCATTATGTAGGAGTACAGCACAGATATATCAAAGGATGTAGCAATGTACTGCTAGCAACCACCTGTGACAATGCCATTGTTCAGGTGCTGAAATTACTAGTGTGGTGCACAGTCAATGAATACTAGGCTAACCTCTGTCTACCATCTGGATATGTCCACAGGTGGGAGCTACTCAGACAGATTACTAGCCTTTATAGACTTAAAGGTACACAGCAACTCTGCATGTTCAGCAAGATAAACATAACACAATAATAAATAATGCACTCTGCAGTTCTGCACCCCTACCCAAAGGTACTATATACGCATGTAGTCAGGCACAACCAAGGGTGTAGATAGGCATACACAGTAGTGAAATATGTCCAGTTGTCCTGAGCAGACTCTGCTAATGTCAACACAAACAAACCATACACTGTCCAGAAGTAACGTACTAATGACAGTATAGCAGTTCACAAACAGTGAATGAGCCTGATATTCATAATTGGTAGTACAACACACTTAGTTGTCCTCACCCCTCTCTCAGGGGTG